>NC_039246.1:4612081-4912081 GCF_003368295.1 Carassius auratus | reverse complement strand
GATATGATTTGATGTGTTTCAATTGGATATGTAATTACATATAAAATACATATCTACCTGACTGTTAATAAATTGTTACATTTTGATTCTATTCTGTCTTACTCGGTAATTATTGACTAGTAGATTACGTTGTATCCTTGTTAGCAACCGAATGAATGAGTTGATATAAAAATAGAGTTAACTAGAATAATCAAATGTCAGAAGAATATTAATTAAAAAGGCATACAACCAATTTGCATTTCAACCTAAATTCGAGGTCATACTAAAATGGAGTCAGATTAAATAATAAAATGGAGTCAGATTTGAGTTTAACCTAAAATGAATAACTCTACGCGCTGAAAGACAGAACACGCAGGAAACACCGGATACCTTCCTTGGGCCGAGTGTCTGGACCTTACACAGCATTTCGCCTAATCATTCCTTTCTTTTTATGGCCCTAATTTGTTGGTAGTTTCAGTAGTTAAATATACAAAAATAGCAAAAATGTAGTTTAAGTATTTGAATTAATATACAAATAAGAATGCATTTGAACTACTAGGAAGCTACAGCAAACTCAGTCAAATTAATAATTTAATGGTTTGTAGTTCACGACTCCCCAACACTGGTTATTATTATTACCATCCATCCACTTTTCTTTATGATTCCTACATGTGTGTTGTACTGATTAATTTATTCTTACTATTACCAGCTGTGTCAACTTCAATAAAATGGTCAAATTTCTTGTTGCTCTTAAGGGTCATGTCAGTAATTTCTTCACATATCAGCCTATGAAACATACGTTATACAGGACATAAACGCACAATTATTTGTCAAATTTGAGACCTCTACCTGGTGTGTGTTGCCAGGAGGCGGAACCAAAGCGTGGGAAAATTACATTCCTAGGGGTGCTACAGAGTCTGAGAGTGTGTGAGCTGTAACTTCACATCTCTCCCTTACTTTACATCATAATGGGACATTATATAACAAATTTCATCACTCTATAAGGTCTTCATGTTAAATGTCATTCCTAGGTCTAAGCTTAATATCGAGCCTATGAACTGCATGGATCAAACAGGCCTCATATCAGCAATGGAAACGTGATATAAAGCATATAGACACACTTATTTGTTGAATTTAAAAGTTCCTTGTTATCTTAAATGACATATTTTAAAGATGGCAAAGGCAGTCCATATTATCTGGTGTGACCAATACAAAGGCCTGTTTGAACCATATGCATTTTATGGGTATTAAACTTATAGGTTTACCATTTCTAACAGAACAATGGAATGTTGCATTAAACAGTTACATATGATACAAAACAAGGATGTTTGAAGCATGAAGCATGTTGAAATCACACCTCACTCATTCATAGATCATTTTACACCTCATGTAAAAATTTTCAGATTTGTGGCTCTGCCTTCTGTGAACACAGAACCAGCTAGGGGTCTTAAATTTCACAAATCAAATTTGTCACCAACCCCTGTATCAATAAATGTCCCATGCCAACATTTCCTAATGTAACTTGCACCCCCCTCCCCCCACTATGCTGTCTCAAACCTCAATAATACAGTTTTTCATACAGATGAATTATTAAACAGTGACTTTATCCAAAATCTAACAGTCTGAATAATAAATGTGAAGGAACAATTCAAACTCAATGCAAAACTGTGTGTGTCTGTAGCAGATAATTAATTGCACACAGATTTTTTATTTTATTTTTGTAGCATGCGTGACTTATATGTTGCATTAATAAGAGGCACAAAATACTAGAAAATACTTTCACCTAATACTTCTGCAGGTGGATGAGCTTCAACAAAAACAGCATTATCATTATATATTAGACTAATGTACAAACCTGAGTCCAACAAAGTTCAGACACTGTAGAAATCGTGATTAAAAAAGGAATGGAATACTTTACAAATCTCATAAACTTATATTTTATTCAAAATATAACATAGATAACATGTCAAAGGTTGAAAGTGAGACATTTTTAAATGTCATGCCAAATATCGGCTCATTCTGGATTTCATGAGAGCTACACATTCCAAAAAGTTGAGACAAGGCCATGTTTACCACTGTGTGGCATCCCCTCTCCTTTTTATAACAGTCTGCAAACGTCTGGGGACTGAGGAGACAAGTTGCTCAAGTTTAGAAATTGAAGTGTTGTCCCATTTTTGTCTAATACAGGCTTCTAGTTGCTCTTCCTCTTTATGATGCACCAAATGTTTTCTATGGGTGAAAGATATGGACTGCAGGCTGGCCATTTCAGTACCTGGATCCTTGTTCTACACAGCCATGATGTTGTAATTGTTGCAGTATGTGGTCTGGCATTGTAATGTAGGTGACTGTGTTCACCAACAATATCTTCTGAGACACACTGCCACTCTGAGAGGCTCTTTTAATACCCAATCATGTTGCCAGTTGACCTAATAAATTGTAAATTAGTCCTCCAGCTGTTCCTTATATGTATATTTAACTTTTCCAGCCTCTTATTGTTACTGGTACCAACTTGAAATCCAATGAAATCCAAAATGGGTGGGGACACTTCATCTGACACTGAAATAATTTTGCTAGTTTACTCATCACAATAAAGGCAATGGTATTCATGTAAATTAAATGAGGGAGACTATCTATTGAAAAAGGGCATGTCCAAAACCACCCCTTCCAAAACAAAACAAAAAACAGGCAAGCGAATGCAAAAACATATGTCAATTCACAAATTAGACATCTTCCAAATCACTGTCCTCTGAGCTCTCATATTTAAGTCCTTTAGTCTCATCCGATATCTCCTCGGACCAGTCTTCAGGCATTAGAGGTCCTAAAGCCAAGCTGTATCTTGAGGAAACAACTTGAATCTTCTCCTCCACATCATTAAGCCTGTAGAAGACACTATAGCCCACAATGCCCCTCGTCAGTTAAACTGCCTAGGAGGAAATATAAAATGAAAAACGCACACATTAATGGAACACATTAATTCTTACCCATTTAGACCCTTAACTTGACCCAGTTAAGAGAGCAGCCATACATTTCCATCTCTGACCAGCATTGTAACATTCAATTCAATTAACTTTATTTATCCCTGTAGGGCAATTCAATTTTAGCCTACCAGTCATATCAACAAGAGAACACTTAGCATTCAGAAACACTGTCAATGACATCATATTGCATTTGGGCACCAAAATAACAAATACACAGGCCAAAATACATAGACTAAGCAGCAACTAAAGTTCAAGTAGATAAATAAATAAATAGATAATAAGACTAAGTAATAAATAAATAATAAAAACGGTACTTCAGTGTTAACCCCATGTTCTTACCACGGTTTCCTCATTTCTGCAATCAGCTTCCTAATGCCATCAGCCAGCCCTTCGAGGTAGGTGCAGTGCTGTCTCATCTCCCTAAGAATTAGGATCTTCTCTTCTTGCAGCTGTATCTTTGACATGTATGCATCGAAGATCTTCTTCTTAGTGAGAATGTTTGTGGATTCTAAAGTCATACAAATGAGCCGGTCAATAGTCAACACTGTCTGATGTCATGTACCCACTGCTGCACCATTTTCTCCCAAGTTCAAGGCTCAAGTTCTCCAGCCTCTGGGACTCAGCCTAGGCCTTTCGGACGGTCTTCAATAAAAATGCAAACAAACAATTGCCTTTGCCATCTTGGACCAGATTAATTCTGTGTAATATGGTCAATACCTTGACATATCTGTTGGACAATACAAGATGAAGGCCATCATGCTTGCGAGCTTTTTGAAAACATATTCAAATGTTACTGGATGGCCTATTCCAATTTAATTAAAATAAAGGTTTCTCTTCTATATTTTTATATAAAGAATGAAAGAATAACTGAAAGAACAAAACATTTTTATTAATGTAATAATGGAGGATCACATACCAGATTTGGTCATGTACTTCGTTTTGAGAGCACAACGAGAGAGGAAACTGTTCACCATTTCCACCTCTTCCTCTGCAGTTGTGCCAGCACCCTCCTGATTCCTACCATTCCAGACAATCTAACAAATGTGTGAAAAGGTTATTGGTTATGGATGCAGCAATCTCAGTTTTGCAAAGACATAAATATTGCATTCTCATTATCAATAATTAAATTAAATAGCAATAGTAAATGGCATAATAAAGACAATACCTCACACTTAGTTGAATGGGCCTTGGTGTTGATGACTGACAAAAACGGCCTCATTTGATGAAGAGGGATACAGACTGACATCTTCTGAAGATAGGGCCAGTACTTGCATAAAATGTCAACGCAGTAGAAATTAATGTTTGTGGCTGCCTGAAGCTCCTTCTGCAGGAATAGGGGATACGCAAAGATCTCCCCCCTTTACATGTTGAGACCCTTTAATATCACCCCATACCTGCAAACAGCTACCTCAAGACCCTCTTCATCAAGTTTGCTAGCTCTTCTGGCAGTCTCCTTGGCAGCAGACCACTGACTCGACAAGAGCCTTTTCCTGGAGTCTGCATGAAAAATATATATATATATTAGATGGCAAAAATACTGCAGTTACACAGCAGGGCTACAAACTCTGAATCATTACTAACACTTTTCGCTTTACTCCTGATTTATATTTTAAAATAGGCTACATTAAAATAGAAAACAATATTAGTAATTGTAATAGCCTAATAGTTCACAATATTACAGTTTTTTTTAATCCGATAAATACAACCTTGAAGTGACTTTTTCAATTATTTATTAGCTTTATAATAATAATATAGGCCTAACACATATAATATCAAAACAAACTTTAAACTGTATATATTGTTGTCAACACCACTTACCTGCTTGATGAAGTCCTAGAGGAGGAAGTCTTCTTCTTCTTTTTTTGGCGATTCGCATCAATTTTGTGCATTACTGCCACCTACTGTAAGGAGAATGTTGTGGTTGCAAGCGGATCATTAACGGACATTAACGGATATTTCCCCCATTTTCACAGCTGAAAAAAACATGCACATTTCACATTTGAGGGTATTACTCCTGTGAAGTAGTTATTCAGTGTTTTTTTTTCTCTTTAAATTAAACTTTAGCAAATTATGGTGACCTCACGTGATGCACTATTAATGTATTGTACCATACACAGCAAAAAAAAACAGGTTATGGTTAACATGGTTTAACGTCGATATAACACATTGTTTACCTTTCACCTAAACGAGGAGCTGGGGGAAGCAAGGAAAACAGACGTTTTACTCATTACTTCAATAAAAATGTGACGTTTAGATGTTTTTTTCAGCGTGGAACAAGGCAAATTAATGCTTTTCACCTTGAAAATATTAATTTTTTTACATTTTAAATAATTAAATAGAAAATTGCTCAGTGATCATCAATACAACAGAATGCCATTTTTCTTGGTTTAATGAAAACTAAAATAGATCGTTATGGCAGAGCTTACAGCGATAGCGCGTAGAATTGGTCAACATCCGGGTATTTCTCCACGGGAACATGTTAACGCAAATGTGTAAGATTCACGTTTGAGGGCGTTAAACTGTGACATCTAGGCAAGGCAAGGCAAGTTTATTTATATAGCACATTTCGTACACAATGGTAATTCAAAGTGCTTTACATAAAAGAAAGTAACGTAATCATGAAAAAAAATAACAAAAATAAAACAAGTAATTTTAAAACTTTTAAAACGATTAAAACATTTAAAAACAGTTAGAAAATGATTTTACATAAAAATAATAAAACAATAATAAAACATAAAACAGTAAAAATATAGTGCAATCAGTTCTACACGTTTTCCAGAGTGGACCAACGTGATTATTTCACGTCTTGTCGTGATACCCGGGGGGTATTCCAAAAAGCAGGTTATGTGACATACCTGGGTATGTATAAGGGTAAGTTCGTGGATAACCTCAACGTTCGGTTCCAAAAACAGAGGTCACTTTCTGGGTATGTATGTAACCATAGCAACTGACTCTATGAAGATAACCTGCTCGAGAGCAGGTTATGTTTCAGTGTAACTTCGTTTCAGAAGGTTGGTGAGCATGGCGTGCCCTTTTGACGAGGATCCTGTGGACGTTGAAGCACAAATTATACGAGGTTTTTTTCATCGGGAGAGGGTTATAAGACCGCGTATTGATGTGTTTGCTTACCCTAATGAATATTTAAAAGAGCGTTATCGTTTTTCAAAAGATTCATTAGTTTATTTAACACGTCTTTTAAAACCGCATATCGCAAATGTGACAAACCGCGGCTCTGCGCTTAGCACAGAAAACATTCTGTGCATAGCACTTAGGTTTTTTGCGTCTGGCCATTTTTTGTACAGTGTGGGCGATTCAGAGCATGTGGGAAAGGCAACTGTGTGTAGAGCCGTTCGTACAGTGTGTCTGGCACTTAAACAGTTGTTACCCACGTTTGTACAGTTCCCTGGCCATAAACCTCTGCTTGTTATTAAAGACGAATTCCACAGAGTGGCAGGTTTGTCCTTTGTAGTAAAATATATGACGCATATTTAATATTTAGTCATATTATTAATATCTATACATGTATTCCTTATGCACACACTTCATACTTCCAAAACTTTCTGTTTCAGGGTTTCCAAATGTAATTGGGTGCATTGATGGCACTCACATTCCTATTAAAGCTCCATCAATAAATGAGGGAGACTATGTTAATAGGAAATCTATTCATAGTATCAATGTGCAGGTAACAACTTAATTTTTTCCCCTTCTTAAAATCATCAAAGTCATTACTTTTTCCACTAACTATAGGTAATATGTGAGGCAACCCAAATCATCACCAATGTCGAGGCAAAATGGCCAGGATCTGTGCATGATGCCAGAATTTTCCGCGAGTCATCATTATGCCAGACATTTCAGCAGGGTATGATTTGCTTTATACAATTTTTGTATTTTCGTTTTTACTATATTTGTGTTGTACACTTCAATCATTACAGGACAGTACAATGGTTACTTGCTGGGGGACAGAGGATACCCTTGTCTGCCCTATTTAATGACACCCTACCCTGAACCTGAGCCTGGACCACAGACACGGTTTAACCTGGCTCACAGCCGAACACGGGCCAAGGTGGAGATGACTATAGGGATCCTCAAATCTCGGTTTCAGTGTCTGCGTGGGCTCCGGGTTAGTCCAGAGAGGGCATGCGACATTATTGTGGCTTGTGTTGTGCTTCACAATATTGCCACTATAAGAGGAGAGAGCCACCCTCCTTGTATTGAGGAAGATGGCCCAGAGGAACACCGACAGATTTTAGAGGCCAACAGAGACGGAAGACTTTTGAGAGACAGGATTTGTCAAAATTACTTTTATTAGTTTTTTTTGCACTGGTCTGCCAGGCAGTTTATTTCTTCATTTCCTGAAAAACAATAAAAGTAAAATTCATTAAAATGTTTTTTTTTTTATATTGCTTTACACATACATACATACATACATACATACAGATAGATAGATAGCTAGATAGATAGATAGATAGATAGATAGAGACAGACAGACCACTTTTAACATGCAACAGATTAATATTCAGACAAGTTCTCACCTTAAGGCGATTCTCAAGTAATTCTATTTCAAGTGCTGCTTTTTTAATGAGGAGCCTTTTCTCTTCCATTTGAAGCTGTATAAGGTCCATCTCCATGTCACTTTTTCTTATTTGTTTTTGAAGATGGACCTTATACAGCTCCTTTGCTGGCAAGTAAGGTGGAAAAATGTAATAAATGAGATTGTTTGGTCAGACAATAAAATTAAAATATGGACACATGGACACAAATTCTTACCCTGCTTAGATTGTGTGCTGAGGCTGAAGGACCCTCATCTGTGGGCAAATCCCTAGGTATGTACTATGAAAGGACAATGACAGTTTGTTACTCTAATGCAAAAAGGGGCCATACATCATAATGGTATGCATCATACCTCAGTGGATCTACCAGCATTGTCCACTTCTGTCACAGCAGATGTGGTCTCTTCATCGTCATCATCATCTTCATCCTACAAGACAAATATTCAAGTATACATTATTTGGCAAAAAAAAAAAAAAAAAAAAACCCTAAAAGTACCTGACAACAAATCACTTACAACTGTGACAGACTGTGTTCTTTCTGGAGAGTCCAATAATACAATCCGTCCATCAGTATCTATAAGAACACACAACCCGTTAAATTCTCAATATTATCAAAGAAAATAATACATCATATGCAGTTAAATAAAATAAGCCTACATAAATTAATCTTGTTCAAAAAGCCTTTAAGTGACAGAGATAGTAATTTATCAGGATAAAAAATGAAAACAAATCATAGAGGTAAACTTACATTTCACCCTTTTTTCACCATCACTTGTGGTGCATAGTATGTGTGATGAACTGCCCCCTGGAATGCCAGCAACCACTGGTCGCCCTTTATTAAGGGACAGAGCCAGCTCCTCAGATGGGGTGAGGGGAGGTGGTGGTGGCCCCCCGCCAGTTAGACGGGCTTCAGTCTTTTTTCTGTTAGCTGCATGACACAATGAATATACTAAATCCTGTTATAATAATAGTTCAGTAATTGTGTAATCAAATATTACCTTTTTGCAGAATGTTTTTGTGTTTCATTTTGACTTGGCTTAAAGTTCTTGTGGCTCCAGAAGGATTACACCTTATTAAATAAGAAATATACATTATTATTTCAAGCTAAAGAAATAAAATGGCAGGAAAAGTAAATGCTTTCATAGTGATTTAACATATTCAAAAGTATGTATAAGTCATACTTCATTATTTTGCATTTCAATAAAACGGGAGCCAATACCAAATTTGTAATTTAATACACTCACGCATTTACTCTGTCCGTTATTTTTTGCCAAGCCAACTCTCTTGCTTTAGCCGATGCAGCTGTATTGCTTCTTTTTAATATTATTGGCTTAAACTCCTCATAAGCATGCATTAAAACTTCCAACTCCGCCTCTGTGAAATACGCGGCTCTCTTTTTTTCGCTTTGAGTTTCCATGGTGACTCGTGAAATCGGCGATCCATTGAAAATGTCTTTATACATGCACCGTGCACGCGCATTAACTCTGGGTAACCAGTCAGAGGTTGATTAAGCTAACTCTTCTCAGGTGTTTTGGAACCGACATACTCATGGTATGCCTGTTTGGGGTAAATCAACCCAGAGGTTATAGTTTATCAAATGGTAAGTTAACCAAGCTTTCTGGAATACCCCCCAGGTTGGCTCAGGTGTTATGAAAGCCCAGGTTGCTCTGATAGTGGCCTTCAGATCTTCTGCATTCTTGGGTCTGGCGTATCGGATCTTCCTCTTCACAATACCCCATAAATTTTCTATGGGGTGAAGGTCAGACGAGTTTGCTGGCCAATTAAGAACAAGTATACCATGATCCTTAAACCAGGTGCTGGTGGCTTTGGCACTCAGGTCAAGTTAAGTCACCTTTATTTATGTATCGCTTTAAACAAAATACATTGCGTCAAATCAACTGAACAACATTCATTAGGAAAACAGTGTATCAATAATGCAAAATGACAGTTAAAGGCAGTTCATCATTGAATTCAGTTATGTCATCTCTGTTCAGTTAAATAGTGTCTGTGCATTTATTTGCAATCAAGTCAATGATATCGCTGTAGATGAAGTGACCCCAACTAAGCAAGCCAGAGGCGACAGCGGCAAGGAACCGAAACTCCATCGGTGACAGAATGGAGAAAAAAACCTTGGGAGAAACCAGGCTCAGTTGGGGGCCAGTTCTCCTCTGACCAGACGAAACCAGTAGTTCAATTCCAGGCTGCAGCAAAGTCAGATTGTGCAGAAGAATCATCTGTTTCCTGAGGTCTTGGTCATTGGCACAGTTGTTTGATGAACTTGTGAAAACTGGAACGAGAGAGAGGAGAGGAGAAAAGAAAACAGCGATAGGTTTGAATAAAAAATGCTAATGACAAGCTAACGAGTGCTAACGCAATGAAGGTGTACTTCACTCACGGATATAAAATAAAAGTGAACGATCAAAATTAATCTGATTAGATTGATCAATAATATCAGAAATATGGTGTGAATTAAGTCATATTTTATCACATTAAAAAACAGAGAGTGATAGTAAGATTAAGATTCAAAAAAAAAAAAATTTGAAATCTGAATCTCCATGAAGTTGGTCAGCAGCAGGAAGCATGAAGTGCTCTAAAACTTCCTGGTATACGACTGCGTTGACCTTGGACCTCAGAAAACACAGTGGACCAACACCAGCAGATGACATGGCACCAAACCATCACTGACTGTGGAAACTTTACACTGGACCTCAAGCAAATTGGATTGTGTGCCTCTCCTCTCTTCCTCCAGACTCTGGGACCCTGATTTCCAAAGGAAATGCTAAATTTACTTTCATCAGAGAACATAACTTTGGACCGCTCTGCAGCAGTCCAGTCCTTTTATCTTTACCCCAGGCGAGACGCTTCTGCCGCTGTCTGTTGGTCAAGAGTGGATTGACACAAGGAGTGCGACAGCTGAAACCCATGTCTTGCATACGTCTGTGTGTAGTGGTTCTTGAAGCACTGACTCCAGCCGCAGTCCACTCTTTGTGAATCTCCCCCACATGTTTGAATGGGTTTTGTTTCACAATCCTCTCCAGGGTGTGGTTATCCCTATTGCTTGTACACTTTTTTCTACCACATCTTTTCCTCCCCTTCACCTCTCTATTAATGTGCTTGGACATAGAACTCTGTGAACAGCCAGCTTCTTTTACAATGACCTTTTGATTCTTGCCCTCCTTGTGCAAGGTGTCAATGGTCATCTTTTGGACATCTGTCAAGTCAGCAGTCTTCCCCATGATTGTGTAGCCTACAAAACCATTATAGAATACAGAACTACTGAGAGACCATTTAAAGGCTTTGCAGGTGTTTGAGTTAATTAACTGATTAGAGTGTGGCACCAGGTGTCTTCAACATAAAACCTTTTTACAATATACAAATTTTCTGAGATACTGAATTTTGGATTTTCCTTAGTTGTCAGTTATAAACATCACAATTAAAAGAAATAAACATTTAAAATACATCAGTCTGTGTGTAATGAATGAATATAATATTTAAGTTTAACTTTTTGAATGGAATTAGTGAAATAAATCAACTTTTTGATAATGTTCTAATTATATGACCAGCACCTGTAAATGGCTAGTATAGCAAAACCATGTTAAAGTGAGGTTAAAGTGAGTGCTTTTTTGAAGCTTTGTGTTTACAGTGTGCAATATAACATGTGTTCATGTTTTGCATGTAAAAAAACAGCATTTTTCACACAATTCACCTATCTGTATACCGCTGTTTTCGCTGTCATAAAAACGGGCTGATGACTTCCTTGTTTCTATGAAGTCCCTCCTTCAGAAATACGTAACGAGTTCTGATTGTGCCAGCGGTTCCTGTGTTGTGATTAAACACCAGCTGAGCGCAGGCTGCTCTCCTGGAAACGCGATTGGACTAGTTTTGGAGTAGTTTTGAGAAGCAAGTGGGCAGGAGCATGTGCTGGAGATGTACTTATAATCACAGGAGCGTTTTTTTTATTGACGAGATGCGCATGAAAATCACATTCGATTTTTTTGCACAGCCCTAACATCTAGTTTACAAAGCTAAACAGCGTTGCCCTTTGTGTAAAAAGTTACAGAAACTGTTAAACGCAACAACTTAAATAATAAAGTACACTTACCGGTTGTGATCCATAAACAACACCTTCTCCAGACAAAGAGGGAACTGCTCCATCTTTCAAGAATAATCTTTGTGCGAATCCGGCATTAAACCGATTGAGATTGAGGAAGTGCTGCACATAGTTTTACATTTGGATTCAAATTTTCGGGAACCGAGTTAAACATGAATTGTAACCATAAATCTTAAAGTATAGTGTCCCTGGGAAGGCCAAACAAAGATGATTGGACTCCGAGATGAAAATAACAGCGTTTCGACCACATGGCGACAAACACAAACGCAACTCTTCCTCCTTTTCCAAGTAAGTGCAACAGGACCACGGCCCATTTTTTTGTGTATCCATGTGGGCGAAGGTTAGTCAAACAACTGTTTTAGTGACGTCATTACTACAGGAACTAGAGGGATGTAGTCCAAACGGGTCGTTCGTTGTAGGCGAATTCTGTTAAATAAAATATCTCGCTTGGCATTAAACTTTGAGCTTTAGAATTTTACAGATATTATTTATACTCTAACAACAACATTACACGCCAACTAAAGTTTAAAACATGGGATCAAGAAGAACGGGACCTTCAATTTTTATAAAGGTTCATATGTAATTAAAACATTTATGTAAATGAGTGCAGAAAGGAACGTGAGTAATCTTGCCTGACGCTGATATTACAATAGCCAGTCTTAACATTTTATGTGATCTGGCTCTTGATTTTATTATTTAATTTTATTTCTTTGACGGGAGGCAAATATATCAAACATGCACTTGGTAAGAGTGTTTATAGTAATTGATGTTGGGCAAAACACACAAAGAGATGCATTGTGAAATAACAATCAGACATTTGGACGGGATTAGTTTTCTCAGAAGATCAATGAGTTTGCTGAAAAACAGTAGGTAATTTTCTCTGGAATTATAACAGAGGTTGTGTGATAAGAACACAGATGTGGCAGATTCGTACAGGATTAAAATCAAGTACATCTGTGCAAACTTCTACAACGACCCCCTGTAAAACTAGTCCCGTCCGCATAGGGCTTTAGCCCATGTTTTACTCAACCTCAAAGCATCCTTAGGTGTATATGACTTTCTTCTTTCAGATTAATCCAATCTGTGTTATATTAAAAAGCATTCTGGTGCTTCCAAGTGTTAAATTGGCAATAGGTGGGTGTTTATATTAAACAATCCAAAAGTAGTGGGTTTAAACTTTATTGTCCAGCACTGTGGAAATTTTTCTTTGGCTTCTCATATGACACAATTACTCAAATAATACAAAAGAGCACACACATACACAAAAAAATGTATCATAAAGAATACCTGCCTACCTTTCACTTAAAATAACTTCCACTGGTACAAAGGAATATATCTCCTTCCAGATGGGAGCATTAAAATTCAGAGTGAAGTGGGTGTGTAAAATTTCTATATGTTGCCAAGTACAGTTACTCCAGCTGCATTTGCTGGCACCCTATTATTTTCTCTGCTCTTCTTACAATCTTTTTTTTTCATATACAATTTACTTTATGATTTTTGACAGCTTACAACACATAGCACAATGAAATTTCTCTCTGCTGTGCCTTTTTTCAAACAACTACCACTAAAACCCCAACATAGAAGATAACAAAATTTGACATTTAAGGTAAGAAAATTAAGCAGTTTAAATACCATTAAACCAAACCAACAAAAGACAAACAAGACAAAAAATAATAATAATAAAAAAAAAAAACTAAAAATAACATAATAATAACTAAAATAAAATAATGAGTTTAACAAATAAGATCAGATTTAAGCCAGTTAAGCCATCACATTTAAGACGTGGCTGATTTTCCATGACATGGTATAGTGCACATTTTAAAAGTTTCCATATATTTTAAGAATGGCTGCCATGCTTTATTAAATTTAGACAATGAACCAGTTAGAGTGCATCTCATCTTCTCCATGTTTAAAAACCTCATAATGTCAGCGATCCATTGGTCATGTGTTGGAGGATGTTCCTGTTTCCACCTTAAGAGTATGAGATGTCATGCAAGCGAAGAGGCAAAAGCTATAGCATTTGAATAGTGTTTAGTTAAAGAAATGCTAGAGGGTACCACCCCAAAAAGTGCAGTCAAAACAGAGGGAGTAAAATTAACTCTATACACCTCAGAAAAAGTGTTGAATATAGATGTCCAATATTTATCGAGATTAGGACATGTCCAGAAGGTATGCAAAAGTGAACCAATATCTGCTTTACAGCGATTACACATTGGATCACTTTCTGGATAAAACGTAGCCAACTTTTCCTTAGAAATATGCAAACGAGGAAGGACCTTATATTGAAGGAGTCCATGTCTGGCGCAAATAGAGGATGAATGCACCCTCTTCAGAGTCCCAAAGATCATCTGATAAATTTATCGCCAAATCTTTTTCCCAGTGAGCTTTAATAATGGAGAGAGAAGGGGTGTGTATTTCTAACAGTAAACAGTACATTTCTTTAATCACTCCCTTCTTACGAGCATTGATGTCATTAATATTATCCAGAGGAGTTATCTCTGGAAAGTTACGTAAGGTTGTGTATATACTAGCTATAAAATGGCATATCTGCAGATAACCGTAAAAGTGAGTACCAGGTATATTAAATTGGTCAGTCAACTGTGAGAATGAAGCAAAAATTCCATCTATAAAAAGGTATTTTATAGTCTGTAAACCTTTACTGCTCCAAGTCTCATTCAAGTTCACACAGACTTTCTTTCTAAATCGTTTAATACTGTTTATGCATCAGTGAATCAAGCCAGTGACTAAACGATCAACTTCACGTTGTTTCTCTTAGTAGCATGAAACAAATCTGTTATTTAAATTGTGATTTAACTACAGAGAGCGATCAAAGAACGCTCGCTTTTTTCCGGAGCTGTTAAACATCACGAGTATATCTGCACACTTGCCCAAACTGCCGTTACAATGAATGGTGCTGTTATGCTGCAAAACGGAGCTCTTACTGTATCCATGTGTTTGCTGTTAGCTGTGGTGAAAGCATTTTGTGAGAAAACGTGTTGCAATAACGACGAGATCACTGCATCCACGTGTGGCAGTTGTTACGTCACCTGCCGTGTTAGCCAATTGAGGGCGCTCACAGGCTATAAAAAGGTAAATGATGTGCTACCTGAGATACGTCACCTGTTGAATTATTGAGTCGGTAAAGCGTTTCCGTCACTTCCGCACTTCCGTCATTCCCTGGCGCTAGCAAACATCAAGGTAAGCAGAAAGCGCTTCTAGTGTGTTGGCTGTGGCTCCGTTATTTGGTTAATACAGTTTTCATGTGTGTTTATAGGTTGCAATTAATTTGGAGCATCGGTTTCGATTCAGGGATTGCTGCCGTGCGGCTATGTAAACAAGCCGTGCTTAGACTTTAACGACGGTAGGAAGAATGCTTTGTGTATTTATTCATGACGCACATATTATAGCAACTGAAAGTTGAGAACGATAACTTGCCCCTGTCGCAGCTGTGAGACCCAGTGCAGTCGCTGTAATTTTGTTGATTTCTACCCTGGCCTTGGTTGTAAGAGTCCTGTCGTGTGTGCTATTCAAATCTCCTTGACGATTGGTAAGAGATTTTTGATCTGTTCCCGTATTGGGATGGGAGAGAACCAATCTAACAGAGTCTCGTTTTTGTGTATAGGTTTGGAGAAGCCAGTAGCTGCTTTTCATTCGAGGCACTCGTGTCCTTTTACAGCTGCATTGCTGTCCTGTTTCCAGAAACTATTTTTTATTATTATTTTCCTTTTTTCCCCAAACAATCCTTCGGGTTTCTAATATTATCTTCTTGTTTTCAAATATTATTTTTTTCTCTTTCTTGTTTTTTTCAATATTGTTGCTCTGGTTGTTTTCATTGATTTTGTCTACCTGCATCAGTTGCATTCTTTGCTATTATTTTTGATATTTGAATTGTTTTACCACAAAGTCCTAATTGCTTGACCTCCTTTCTGCCTTCATATTCTTATATCTTGTTGAATTTGTTCCTGTTTCCATTTATTTGTTTATTTCTGTGGTAGGTTTATATTGTTGTTTTGTTTCTTCATATAAATATAAATATTTTTGTCTTGGCAGGGTCTGGGCACCAGGGCAGAGGACCAGCTTATTTTAGGTGGTGGCACCTCCGTCACAGTGTGCAGTGATTTCTCACAGTGTGTTGTGGTGCGTCTTCAAGTGTGTGTGTGTGTGTGTGTGTGTGTGTGTGTGTGCACACCGTGATTCACTTATAGGTGGTGTGGTCTGGTCAGCCGCTGTCCTGTGGTAAGCTCCAGCCCCTTGCCTTTTGGCGTTGTATCAAATTTCTCTTGGTGGCCCATTGGGCTGAATAACCAAATGCTCCATTGCCTATTTTAATATTGGTTTTAACTGTCAATAAAAAGATTATTTTTATATTGTTACCTCTGTCTCTGACTCGTATATAATTGGTGATACGAACCTGTGTTTGCCCTTTTTAAAAGATGGTTTGATTAAAATCTTTGGGTGAAATTCCCATCGTGGCGTAGTCTGGTTATATTTATTATTGTAAGTCGCTCCCCCGTGACGTAACATTTTCAGTCCCCACCGACTCCCCGCGCCACACACGCGATAAACAGACTCTGTCTACTCAATGCTCATCACTGCAGCCTTTCATGTGATGGGGAAAAGATCGAAAAAATAATTATATAATCAACAAATCCACGATTCGTTAATCTCGACAGCTGTAATAGTAAAAAAAAAAAAAATATATATATATTTGAGAGGGGTTCCACATGAACGCATTTCAAATGCAACGATGTCAGCCAATCACAACAGTTGTGGTTTACTTGGAGTCTCACTGCAGACACGCCCCTTCAAACAAAGCATTCAAGCCAGAGGACTAAAATCAGGATCTAAAAATGCTTTTTATTTCTAAATTTTAAATGTAAAAATCATACTAACAATATAAGTACACCTAAGGAAACGTTAAAAAGCGTTTAAAGAAAAGGAAATAATCCATGTCATGGGACCTTTAAGGTCAGCCACACTGCAGAGAATGTAGGCGAATGCATTCAAGAGATCTTGGACATTTTTGGCATAGAAAGAGGATCTGTGATTTCCATCACAACAGACAATGCCACTAATTACGTCAATGCAGTGGAGAGACATCTTCAAAAGGTAAATATACCATGTGTAGCGCACACAATAAACTTGGCTGTGCGTAAAGGGCTCGGGGTCAGAGCCATTGAAATCCCCATTAATAGGCTGAAAATGGCGGCCTCACATTTCAGCAAATCTTCCTCCAACAGCTACCTCCTTTCAGCAGAAACAACAACTTTTGGGATTGAAAACTGAGAAGCTGATTAACGACTGTCCGACGCGATGGAACAGTACATATGAAATGATCTGCCGTGCATCGGAGCAGCAAGCAGCTGTGTCTACTGTCATCTTTGAGAAAAAACTATCAAAAATGGAGCTGACCACAAGCGAATGGTCCCTTATGGAAAAGGTGAGCATAGTGTATGAAATATGTAATCAGTAATCAGTCAGTGGTGGAGGAGGTACTGAATCTCAGTAGCCTACTTAAGTAAAAGTAGAAATTACCAGAGACATATTTACTTTAGAAGCCTAAAAGTACCACAACGAAGACCCTAATTAAGTAAAAATACCCGATTTTAAATGTAGGCTACTTTAGGTATTACAATTAAGTACTTGCATAACAATTTATTCTCTTAATGTCTATATTTTAATAATTGGGCTGTAACAATATGAAACTGAAATCGCGACACACACCCTATTTGAAGTTATTATAAATTATAATTTTATCACTATAAAAGACTTTATTTAAAGTTAATTTCGTTTTGTATTAAATATATCTAAATTGAAATGTCTACTATTAAGCAGAAGCCATTCAATGTTCACGAAAAAAAAACAAGACTGCTCTCTGCTTATGAAATGTGCATTTCTCTCAGGCGCGTTCACTACTGCGAAGCGAGTCGGTAGCCAGCTTCATCTTTGCAGCCACTGACACAGAAAACACTTGTTTATTAATAAATAATTAACATGTCTCCTTGCTATATTTTACATATCCATAATCATTACTTTTTTTTGCCAGTTATTTTTGACAGCTTTTAGGTGCTTTTTTGGCAGCGGCAATGAAAATTAGCATCGTTACATTCCACCACTGTCGGTAATAAGCTGGACAAATGCAAACCTGTCCCAATATTATATTTATTATATATGCATTATATTTACTTAATTTATTGCAGGTGCAAGAGGTCCTTAAACCCTTTAAAGTGTCAACAGAAGCACTTTCAACTGACAAATATCCAACAGCGTCGGCTGTACTGCCTTTGATACATGTTCTACTCGCTTAATTGAACAAGCGAACGCCAGACGAACCAGAACCACCTGCATTGTCAGAGATGAAGACCAAGATCGTCACAGATCTTGAGAAGCGTTATAGTTTGGAAAAGGGCGCATTTATGCTGCTTAACAAAGCGAGTTACCTGGATCCACGCTTTCATCGCCTCGTTCATTTGAAAGAGGAGCAGAGACGGCAGGTGACTACACTAGAGGAGATGAAACAAGTGAATGTGGCAGGAGGCACAGGCAGTGAGGCCGCTGCCGGACAACCCCGTGATCAGCAACCCGCTGAGAAAACCGTGTTATCTGCTATGGGCTGTCTCTTCGGAGACACGTAAGGACATCACTCTGCTGCTTCAAAAAGAGATGTTGATGTATGAACAAGAGTCTCCAATACCTGCTCAACAAAATCCTCTCATGTGGTGGAAAACTTTGGGCTCTGGGAGATACCCTCACGTCGCCCAGATGGCAAAGAAATATCTTTCTATCCCCGGCTCCTCAGTGCGCTCTGAACGCGTCTTTTCCTCCGCTGGGAATATAGTAAATAAAAAGAGATCAGCATTGGCCTCTTCAAATGTGGACTATCTTGTGTTTTTGGCAAATAACCTGTAGGCCTTCAGGCCTACAATACCTGAGGGTGACAGTGCGCTAAAAAGACAATGGAATAAATTGCAGTCAGTCCCCCCCCCCAATATATATATTTTTACAAGCACAAAGAATGTAAGTAGCCTTTTTCGAGTTCAATAGCACTTTATTTTTTAGGAACCTCGGGTAAAAGTTTTTTGTTGTCACATTTCTCCGAATTGTGTGCCTCATTTTACTTATCGTTAAACAAATATTAACAAAGTGTAAGCTACTGTACTGACTGAATAGATATTGAATAAATAATTAAATACACTGCTTTGATTATTTATCGTTTCATGTTTACCACAGCACAGCTCGCTCGGAGTGTTTAATGTCAGTTCTATATGCTGTAAAACTTCAATTAATATTAATAAAACTGGTACAGCTAAACCAGTTGGGCTTGCCAGTGTGGGGACGTGTTCACCACAGATGTCCGGTCAGAGATATAAAATGCAGTTTTAAGTTCTTGATGCTTTTATTTTCTTCACAACAATTCCATAAATGTTGAGCACGTAAGTGCAGATATTACATTGGTGTTTCCATCTGTGTATCGTCTCTAACAAAGATATAAACAACAAATTAGAATAAACAAAGAGAAGGTAGCAAAACACACTTAAATTAACAATCTACATAAGAATGTGTGATAATCAGTAATTGCATTTAAAGTACCCTTAAACAATCCATTTGCTTTCTTCTTCTTCTTTGATTTTAATGGCGGGTTGCTTTCACTTTCTCTTTGCAGGCAATTTGTACCAAACACTAATCACTGCCACCTGCTGGAAATGGGCGGAGCATAGTGTCTGTTGACAGCACAATCAAACACTGGCTGATCGCCAGAACACTTCAAAATAAAAGCTCTTTTACAGCGGGCATTTTAACAACTAGGTCCTCTGCTATTTTGAATACACGTTGCCCCTAAGTAATATTATAAAAAATACGGGATTAGCTTCCACTGTTATGCTGATGATACTCCGCTATATATCTCAACGAGACCAGATGAAACTTCTAAAGTATCTTAACTTTCTAAACTAACAAATTGTGTTAATAAATTAAAAGATTGGGTGAGCAATAATTTTCTCCTATTAAATGCAGATAAGACAGAGACATTCTTTACTTGCTGGACCAACACTACACAGAATCTAGTAGAATACAGTTTGCAACTAGACTGATGTACTGTTACTTCCTCTACAGTCAGAAATCTGGGTGTTATATTAGACAGCAAGTTGTCTTTTGAAAATCATATTTCCCATGTTACAAAAACTGCATTCTTTCATCTTAGAAACATTGCCATGCTACAAAACGTTATCTGTTTCTGTTTTTCTGCAGAAAAGCTGGTTCATGCATGCATGACCTCTAGACTGGACTATTGTAATGCACTTCTAGGTGGTTGTCCTGCTTCGTCAATAAACAAGCTACAGGTAGTCCAAAATGCAGCAGCTAGAGTCCTTACGAGGTCAAGAAAATATGATCATATTATTCCTATTCTACATATTACCCTTAAGTCTCTTCGCTGGCTACCTCTTAAGTTTTGTATCAGTTACAAAATATTATTACTTTCCTATAAGGCCCTAAATGGTTTAGCTCCTGCGTACCTAGTTAACCTTATACCACGCTACAATCCTATTTGTTTCTCTGTTTTGCCACAAACTTCAGTCTGGATCCAGAAAACCTGAGAAGAGATGATGCAAACCCCTCAGAGGACCTCATATGATGCTAACCCTGAAACAACATACAGAACTAACAAATACATTTTGCTACAAGTGTAATTGCATAATATAATAATTGCAGTTAATAGTGTTCATAATATTGTAAAGTTGCTTTGCAATGATATGTATCATAAAAAGCAAATAAACTTGAATTTAATTGAATTGAAATTTGGCCCAAAGCCCGGCCTGAAGTGGATAAAAAAAGTCAGGTTTTGGAAATGCAGGGCTTTACAAATATTGAGCTGTGAGTATAATGTGTTGCCTATTAAAAGGTTAGTTCACCCAATAATCATAATTATGTAATTAATAACTCACCCTCATGTCGTTCCAAACCCATAAGACCTCCGTTTATCTTTGGAACACAGATATTTTAGATATTTTAGATTTAGTCCGAGAGCTCTCAGTCCCTCCATTGAAGCTGTGTGTATGGGTACGGAAAGTATTCAGACCCCCTTACATTTTTCACTCTTTGATATATTGCAGCCATTTGCTAAAATCATTTAAGTTAATTTTTTCCCTCATTAATATACACACAGCACCCCAAATTGACAGAAAAACACAGAATTGTGGACATTTTTGGCAAACTGATCACCTCCATGCCACCGAAATTGAGGAAGTAATTAAAGCAAAATGAGCCCCTACCGTAAATGAACATACTTTACAGGCCAGCAATTCGCTAAAAATATTGTTTTATGTCTTATGCAAGAGTTGTTCAAATGGATTCTGCAAATCTGATACCCGGTATCCTAAAAGTTTGGCTGGGGTGGTGGAATGTTTTCCCTTCCTGAAACCTAAAACCCAAGGGGAGAAATGCCAGGCATGGATCAAGCAGTGTGGGAGGACCCATTCACAACTATATGCCGAAAGGATTAACAAAATCTTTTTATTTGTATGTCATTTTGGACAAAGGCATCTGCTAATTCTCATAACTATAAACATATCCCTAATTTTAAACTGCTTTCTGATATGTAAGAAGTAGCCTAGTTGGCTAAAAATATAAGAATGTTATCATTGCAAAGTGGTCAGACTAATGTCTTGTGTTTATTCCATGAGATTTATGGATAAGATGTTTGAAGTATATCCCTCAAATGCACACTGCAGTTCCTTTTGTCGTGCCCTCTCAGATATTTCACCTTTTTTGCCAAAAATGACTAATTATCTCCTTGGGAATGACTGATATCGGTGCACACATACTGTAATAGACATTCCAGGTGTGAAAGCTTGACATTCGTAGCAACAGTAACTAAGGAGGGCGGGGCTTAGCGAAGGGTCAATTAAAAAGCCTTTGTAAAAAGATTGGTCAGTACATCTATTTGTGGGGTTACATCCTCAGCAGCTGTGCTGAATTAATGTTTAGTCATGTGCCAAACCTTTAGCATACTACTCTGAAACATTTGTTGCTTATTGCATACTGTTTCACAAACTATTCCTTAAAAAAATAGTAGGGCAGTATACACTGTGTACTGGGCAGTAAACAAGTATGCCATTTCGAACACAGCCATTGTGATTTCTTTGTTTGGTTTTTTGGTTTGACTGTTCTCCTCTGCCTGTTGAAATACAGTAAAGATGTTTTATTGAACTTGTTCTAACTTTTCTTAAGACACAGAATACCTCAAACAAAAACCGGTAGTCAAATAAACGGCGGGCCTCTTATAGTGGCCGGGGCATTGTCAACACGGACAAATAAAGGCCGGGGAAAAATTTGTGAAGCAGAGCCAGATAACGAACGTACACACCCACCGCCGGAGCATTTCTCGTTCTCGAGTCAAGAACCGGTTGCATCGTTTTCGTATAACCAGTACACTGAACTGAGAAGCGTTAAGTAAAGGTCCCAGAATTTATTTAAGGAAATAACGGTAGCCTACATTAATTTGGCCAAACAAGAACTTTGACAATAGCCCTGGTTTTTTGTTTTTCTTTTCTCTAATTCAACGTTGTCAGTTATAGGAGGGATGATAGTACAGTTATAGCTCGATTGAGAATTGAACACTCTGCTCTCAATAAATCACTCCAGATGAAAAGACATGAATATGGTCAATGTAACCCACCCAGCAAAAACTTGAAAGTTGAAAGGTGAAAAAACATTTTTCAAGTTGTCGAAAAGACGTGTATAAAAAGATGTCCAAATTACATCTAAGTGTGGTTGTAATTACAACTGTGAATTCGTTGATTATATTTATTTTTCATATTCATTATATGACAATTCACAAGAGTATATTGACACATTTATTGAAACAATAAATACATCTTTCATATAAAAAAACACTTTCCTGATCACATCTTAAGCCTGCATTTGATCAAATAGAACATAAAAACAGTAATACTGTCAAATAAAATTGTATGTAAATTTCTAATGTAAAAAGTTAAGGATGAAAGAACCTGAGATACTTTGATCTCCTGAGAAACAGACAATACAAACATACACGGACCTCCTTCCCTTCTGGCCATTTGTTTCATTTTAAATCCCTTCACCCATTCTTCCTTCTACTCAATCTGCTCAAAATGATTTCATGAAAATGTCAATGCAAGTGAACTAACACTCATGTCTAGTATCATTTGAAATGTCTCAGTGCAACTGGTATAATTGTCTCAATCTTACAAAATTAAATTAAAAGATAATACAAATCTTAAAGAGTTAAGAGATATTTCGCCTACTGTAATAGGAGTGCCCCTTCCCAGGGTCCTCCATGTAAATTACCTCCCGTTCCCATTGAGTTGTAAAACCACCCAGGCTTGGGACCTGAGTTAATGCAAATTCCAATTTTTAGTTTCTGTCTTCATCTTCTGGGGATGCTTGTCTTGGTCTGAGGTTTTTAAACGATTGCAGCAAAGTGATCAGGGCGATTCTGTGGCCAGATTGAGCCCATAGCATGAAGTGTGTCCACACTTTATACTGTGTATTTTTCTAAAAGTCAGGAATGTCTCTTTTACACTAAGATTCATCTTTGAGAATTTGATGTCTTGTATTGATTTGATATCTATAAATTGGCTATGTAATTGGCGTAATTCTTACACAACTGATAATAAATTGTTACATTTGATTTATTCTGACTTACTCTGAAATTATTTTCTCAAGTAGATTAAGTTAAGTGCACATCAGGTGAGGTTTTAGATATCTGAATAACTGCTTGACCTTAGTTAAGTTGTACTCAGTTGCATATATATATATGTGTGTGTGTTAGTGGTTGTACATTCGCATATATTAGTTTTTTTTTTTTTTTTTGGTGTTTGGCTTGGTGTTATGTTAAAATCATTATTATACTCATACCTTTTGTTCTTTTAATATTTTTAATTTGTTTTTGCTTTATTTTTAGTTTTTCATTTAAATGTTTTTTTTTTTAATTTGTTGTATGCATTGGTCATCTTTATTTAATTTATTTAGTTTGTAAATCTGTATAGGTGGTATTTATAAAGTTTTATGTTTTGTTTCAAGAGGCTCAGGATAAAAATGTCTGCTAAATGACTAACTTGAATAAATATTGAAACTTGGTCCACTTTGGACAACACGCTTCAAAAACATTAGTATTTTAAAAGATGTGTATGCAAGACACAATATTTAAAAATGTAGGCCAAATACTTGCCAGGAACCACCAGCTACTGCAAGCATACCCACAGGGTTCTTTTTTACTCCACTCCTTTCCACGGTGAACTCTGCTGTAGGATCAACCATAGCCAAAAAAAGAAAGCAAATATTGTATAATCTCCTGAGGTTCACTGGAAAGGGACTCTCTACAAAAAGGAGTTCTTTCTTTGAGAGAGCCAAGGTGAGTCCACTGAAGGAGAAAAATGTGTTCTTTATGGTTACACCAATGATGTGTCATATTGACCACAGTTCGGACTGTATGAGTTGAAAGGAGCAAGAGAGAGTATGAAGAATAGCAAACCAGAGCCCACACTGGATTATGACCACAGTTTCAGATTTTTAAAATTTATTTAAAATTTATTAAAAAAAGAAGAAAAAAAAGAAATGGGAGAGAATCAATAAATTATTGCAGCACTCTTGACATAACTCAAGGAAGAAATTCATGAAACAGTTTCAAGTTTTAAATAGATATCTTTGGTGCATATGTGAAAACTGCAATTATTATCTGAACAAGTGATTTCTTTATTTGCTTTCATGTTCTCTTTTCTAGTCAGGGTTTTGGTAAGGGAGGAACTCAGGTGCAGACAGGAATCGGGTACACACAGGATTTATTTGACAAAAAGGGAAAACAAAAACCCACGAGGGGGAAAACAGGACTAGGGCAGATACAACAAATACTAAACAGGACTGATCAGACAAGATAAACAAAGACTCAAAACTAGAGAACACTAACTACAAATAACACTCACGGTTATACAGGGACTTCAGAGGTACAATCACAAGTGTAGGACACATAAGTAGTACAATGAACCGACGCAAGACAGAGCACACTAGGAGATTTAAATAGGGGAACTAATCAAGACACGACAGGTGTTACAGATAGGACAATCACGACACGACTAGGTTAACAAGGGGGGCGGGGCAAGGGAACGAGACAACACAAGAACATGGCCCAAAGGCAAGGCCATGTGCTTGTACACAAAACAAGGGTCTGTCATGATCCTGCCTCAAGACTAGGAAAAAATCAAGGACACGAGGGCAGGATCATGACAGAACCCCTCCCTTAAGGAGCGGCTTCCAGACGCTCCTCAAGGGAACATCAAACACGGGACATGACTGACATGACAGACTGGGACACCGACACAAACCAACAAGACATGACAAATAACAACAAAGGCAAACATGAGTACACAACGGCAGGGTTGGGGTGACAAATCAAAAAAAACAAACAGGGAAGGGGAGGGGGCGGGAGTACAAAGTTCATGGGGGACAGACCAGGGTGGGTGGGAGGTGTAGGGATCTTAGAAGGACAGGACGAAGGCTGACGATGGGGGGTACGGGCAGGTCTGGGTGGTGAGGGGCGGGGAGGGTTCTCGGGATAACTGACAGGAGCAGACACAGGACACGGGGCAACACTTACGGGACGCGGGGCAACATCAACAGGACGAGGGGCGACTACATCTACAGGGCACGGGGAGACAACATCTACAGGGCACGGGGAGACTACAGGGCACGGGGAGACGACATCTACTGGACACGGGGCCACATCAACGGGACACGGGGCCACATCAACAGGACACGGGGAGACAACGGCTGGACACTTAGGACTTCTGGGGACAGGGTCAGGGGACAAAACAGGACTGACGGGGACTTCTAAAATTTGGACAAGACGGGACAAATAATCAGAAAAAGCTTTAGCAGCTAGGATAATAGGCAGCTCCTTATGGGATGAGACCGACTGTACAAGAGTCTTTGCTGCAGAGTCGGCCGAGGCTCTCTCCTCCGCTCTCACGACTGCAGCTCTCTTTTTTGCCGGCTCGGGCACGCCCACCGCTGCTGGCTCGGGCACGCCCACCGCTGCTGGCTCGGGCACGCCCACCGCTGCTGGCTCGGGCACGCCAGCTCTCTCCGCTGCTGGCACGGGCACGCCAGCGCTCACCGCTGCTGGCACGGGCACGCCAGCTCTCTCCGCTGCTGGCACGGGCACGCCAGCTCTCTCCGCTGCTGGCACGGGCACGCCAGCTCTCTCCGCTGCTGGCACGGGCACGCTCACCGCTGCTGACTCGGGAGGAGACAGGGTCACAGGACCGGCAGGCCCCTTCTTCTTCCTCTTCCTCCTCGGGCGCGGTGCAGAGGCTACAGCTGGGTCAGAGGCGGGTTGGGGGAGTTTGGTCTCGGACAGGGCAGACTCGGACGCCGAAGACTCTGAAGCCGACTCCCATGAAAACCGTCTCCCTCGTTTCATGGGGAGACTGCTGGCTGAGGAGGGCACCTCAGGACTCTGGGAGGGGCTTGCCTGACCCCCCAGGGTTGCCACGGCCAGGACACGACCCTCCGGGATCGCCGGCAGCTGGGTAGGTGGGGACCTCTGGGGCTCCTCCTCTCGCCCGCTCACTCCGGAACGACCTCCCCTGGTCCCCCGGAACACCACAAGGCGAGAGCCCTCAAAACAATCTCGCTGGCTGGCTGATGCCATCCAGCATTGCCTCCTGTCTGCTGAGTTCCTTGGTGGTCGGTTCATTCAGTCAGGTATTGGTAAGGGAGGAACTCAGGTGCAGACAGGGATTCTCAAACAAAGGGTTTATTACAAAAAGGGGAAAACAAAAACCCACGAGGGGGAAAACAGGACTAGGGCAGATACAACAAATACTAAACAGGACTGATCAGACAAGATAAACAAAGACTCAAAACTAGAGAACACTAACTACAAATAACACTCACGGTTATACAGGGACTTCAGAGGTACAATCACAAGTGTAGGACACATAAGTAGTACAATGAACCGACGCAAGACAGAGCACACTAGGAGATCTAAATAGGGGAACTAATCAAGACACGACAGGTGTTACAGATAGGACAATCACGACACGACTAGGTTAACAAGGGGGGCGGGGCAAGGGAACGAGACAACACAAGAACATGGCCCAAAGGCAAGGCCATGTGCTTGTACACAAAACAAGGGTCTGTCATGATCCTGCCTCAAGACTAGGAAAAATCAAGGACACGAGGGCAGGATCATGACATTTCTATTGAGAGGACATTAGAGATAATGGACAGAGATAAAACCCATTGCAAAGAAAATATATGGATATGGAAAATATAAGGAATGGCTGCATTCTATGTATGTATTCAATGATATTCTTCATAATGTGTAACATTTGAAAATGTTAATGTATACTGAGATAAAGTTATAAATATAAATTTTCATTTCCACCCATCATTATTTAAATACATCCAATAATATTTGTATCCAGTTCCCACTTTTCTTCAAATATATATATATATATATATATATATATATATATATATATATATAATAAATTTAGTGTTTCAGTAAAGCTGTTACAAATAAAAATAAAAATAAATATTTTTTTAATATGCATCAGTATATAATATGCATATTATATGTGTAGCCATACATATTCCATGAATATATTGCAGTATATTGAAAAATATAAGCACTAGTTTCCCCTATTTGGAGATTTAATGTATTGCATTATATCTTCATAAGGGGAACATTTTTATTTGAATTCACTGTATTGTGGAGGAGCTTCTGCAGGCTGGTGATGAATGGAAGTGCTGCTGGCCACAGGTATCTACAAGAAAAAAAAACACACTATATGATTACTGAATTAATGTATATATAAAATTTACTCTAATTGCAAATTGCAACTAAACTGGGTTTACAAGTTTCTCATACCTCTGAGCTGTTAAGAACATGGAATTGAATGGGCCTGAAATCAGAGGGCTGTGGTGGTAGAACCTGAGGGACAAACTGCACCTTTGGGGGGAAAAAATGTGCATGTAATGTTTTATAAATTCTTACTGTGAGATGGCAGAAATGCATCAGTATAGGTTTGCATTTGTGACCATACAGTAAAATCAGAAATTTTATCAAACCAATTTAATCCTTAAACTCATTTTGTGGTTCTAATATGCTGAGTATGAGGTGCGAGGTGGAATATTTTGAAATGAGCAGGTTTGTTGGATTATTATTTTTTTGTTCAATCAGGAGGAGAAAATGTGTATCTATCAGAAAACACACAGGTTGAACTCGGGCCTTAAGTTCAAGTATAACCTAAGGACCCTGACCAAATATTTCACATGTAGAAATTTATCCACCCTGTTAACCGACATTAGAAAATTTACAGTGAGTTAATTTCAAAACATGTGATAGTCTTAGGCTACAGTCTGCTCATCAAAAATTAAAAGAAGACCTTTAACACAGAGGATCTTATGCATGCTATTTACACACACACACACACACACACACACACACACACACACACACACACATATATATATATATATATATATATATATATATATATATGGTATATATACCTACTGAAGAAATACTATTAATTATCTACTAGTTAGGGTTCAAGAAAAATAACTATGAAGTAACTATTAATGTACAGTTATACGCAATTTCATTGAATTATGACCCGTTCATATAAAAGTTATTAGCAGTAGTAGCAGTATAAAAATGCAATATTAATAAATGCAATACATTTAACAGAGGTTTTGCCTGTATAGTGAATTGTTTTGTAAGAAATCAGCTTCTAGTAGGAACCCTACCATGACTCCAGTGCCTTGCAATAATTACCTTAGTTTTTATATTTTATATACAGTACTGTATGTGTGCCTCCTCAGCATATACCACATTATCATTGATAAAATTTCTGTATGTAAGGCAAAGCCTGAGGAAAAGTGAAAATAGAGGTATCCAATTTGTAATTAATAAAGAATTATAAAATAATTATGCAGGACTTATTTTGAACCTGAAACAGGTTTATTCTAAAGTGAAAATGTTGGGAACACATTAGTAATTAATAAATAATTATCAAATAATTCTGCAGGACTTATTTTGAACCTGAAACAGGCTTATTCTAAAGTGAAAATGTTGGGAACACATTAGTAATTAATAAATAATTATCAAATAATTCTGCAGGACTTATTTTGAACCTGAAACAGCAGGCCTATTCTAAAGTGAAATTATAGTAAACCCTTTAGTAATTAATAAAGAATTATCATTATACATTTTATTCAATTTTAACATTTTTTGGATACTGCTCGAATTTAAACTAATTTACCAAACATTTTATAATCAAAACTTAAACATTTAGAAGCAAACAAAATGCATATTTCATTTCCACTATAGGCTAATAAGTGGCTGTTACAATGTTGCTACTGTATAAGTACTTTGTACTTGTCCTTTTACTCAAGTAATTTTGAAAATGAACAGGCCTACTTGTAATTTTACTGGAGTAATATCCGTACTTTTACTCAAGTACTTGATATGTGTAATGAGTATTATAGTGATTATTTGCGTATAACTGTTCATTAGTAGTTACTTCATAGTTATTTTTCTTGAACCCTAATTAGTGGATAATTAATGGTAGTTTTTCAATAGGTATGACAGATTTCATTAGTTATTATCAAAATCCACTCAAAATAAAGGACAGGGAATGAATAATAAAGTAGTGTGTGACAAAAATGCATGTTGTTTTAAAATATAAATTCAAATATAGGCCTAATATGTGAGAATATTGAAATTTTACATATAAATCCATGTAGCCTAGCTCACTAACATAGGCTACCACTTTTAATGCTCCGATGCAAAATAAACCATAATATCTTTAGGATAATCTAACACAATTTATATTATATAAATAATACTGCACACCTTTTAAATGTTTCAAATCTAAAATATGGTGTAATATAGGTTTGACATTTATCCTGCTTGAATTCGTTCTAAGAAATGCACATAATTTCATAAGTACTAAACTGTGTATATTCAATATTTTAACTAGTGTTTTTCATTCATTTTCCCTGATTGCAGCCGTCAAATGTAACACATCAGCGAGGCAAAACTGACGTCTATTTGAGAAAATGTGCTTTGATGCATTAGTTTCATAGCTTGTGGTCCACGCGCCACTCAGCGGCCAAAAGCTGCAAATGCACTTTACAGACGCTGCAGCAGAAAGCTAACCTATTGTATATCTGACACGACCACTTCAGGTCCTGCAGTCTTACTAATGGGCTGATGAGTTGAATCAGGTGTGATAGATGAGGACTCCAGGACAGGTTTGAGAACCACGGGTTTTGAGCCCGTTTGAGATTGTTCTCGCTGTGTTGAACTGCTTTCACACTCAATAGTTGTATCAAACCCAGGTGGGTTTGCAGTCACCTTACGTCATCGCAAACGCACACGGAAAACACATGGAGGACACTACGCGATATAGCATAGTTGTAATTATTTTTGTTATTTTGGTGCTATTATGCACAGCATAATAATTAATTTTAATAAATTTAATTTAGACTTTTAGGAGTGTGTGGAATCAACCTCAGCTCTCTCGTGTGTTGAGGAAACAATGATATCGACAGTGTTACGCATGCAAGGGATACTTTAATTCCTGAACAAGTGAGCAACCGAGTCCGTGTTGCTTGCACATTCACACGAACTGCGCCACAGTTCGGAAGCAACCGAACTCAGACCACTTTCTCCAGGTAGTCTCGGGTTCGGTACCCCAGTGCGCACCAGGGTCTAATGACAGCGTTCACATTAACGATTTTTCATGTGAACCATGGCCCGTTCCACACTAAACTGCCAGTGTGAAAGCCCCCTTTGGCTATGAAATAATAACAACAGGAATGATGACGGAGTCCGCCAATAGAGGTTGCAGATGTTTTACTGGGAAGTCACTTTGGAGGACCCTTGGCCTGCTTGGGATTGACAGTCAAGCAAGGAGACTGCTGGAAGCAAATAACACCAAACGGACAGAGCTGGTTTCCCAGTGGATATGGATAAAATGGAACAAGCAATGGCAGAACCAAGAGATTTGAGTTTAGGGGGAGGAGAACAGGAGTGGAATTAGGATGTTGATTCTAACGTCGATATGATTAAGATGTAAAAAGGGCAAACATCACCAGTAAGTTTGAGGAACAAAAATAACTTAAAGGTTCCATAGAATGTAAAAATCACTTTTATAAGGCATTTGAACACAGTCGTGTGGCCACAGTGTGTGAACACAACCAGCCTATAATGGTACAAATCCATCCACTCATTGTTTTATAATCTCAATAAATCATAAACAGTCCCTCCACACAAGCAGTTCCAGATTTCTCACTACTATGACTCCATACTCATATTTGGTTCAAAAGAAAGAGACAACGTTTTAATGGTTTAGGAACTTTTCAAATGACAAAATATTTGTCATTCAATCAGAAAAGTACAACAATGCAGTTGTATTTTGAAATGTTTAAATTAAACTAGTGCTTAACTCATCAAGTTTTTTCTTAAAAACTGTATTTTTTTAGTAATACATATAGAACTTAATGGAAAAACGGGCTTTAATACGACTATATTTATATATAAAGTAATGATGATGCAATAATAATTAGCCTCAAATAATGTTTCCAAACCAATTGGATGGTTTAATTGAACAACACCGTTAAACCCATAATGTAATATGACTATAATATGTATTCTCAGGATCCTTTTGAACAGGACCTTTTAAAAAAATCCCAGTAAATTTGTTCTGGCAATCATATTATTCTTATGGAGATCACATTATTACTGTTTAAAAAGCTCTGCTTCTTTTTAATAGCTTTTCTATGTAAATATGATGCTAGATGGAAAACTATTGAGCTTCAGATCTTTTTCATTGTGTCGCGCTCAAGCCCCAGGCTTCTTTTCCTTTCATCAGCTAATGCGTGTCTCAAGCAGGGTTGCCAGGTTTTCACAACAAAACCCACCCAATTGCTACTCAAAACTTTCGCAATCGTGTTTCAAGGTGGGGGGTTACCCTTTAAAAATCACATTCGGGGGGGGTAAAATACAAGTTTTTTCAGTGGGGATCCTCCAGTAAAATTTTATATATCTTAATATCATGTTATTGGGGTCACTTCATCCCCGCAGACATGAAAAACAACCTGCGGCAACAGTCCTAACATAGCAACACTGATCTTGTGTTTATAAGAACAGAAACTTCTGATTGGTTGAGATTGAAAGTTTTGTAGTTCTCATACATTGGTAGGCAAACTTATGAACTTGAACATGTTTTTAAATGTAGATGTTTTAAATGTAAATGTTTTCCCCAGACGCCACACGCCGGAGATCCGGCACAGTGCCGGAGGACTTTAAGGCCTGACACACACACACACACACACAATGTTTGAGAACTCATGATTTTGCCTCATTACTCACCGGAGAAGGACAACAGCAGGTGCTAGCTTTACAGGCAAATCCTGACAGACAGATGGAGATGATAAACTCAAGCAAGGAGAATACCAACAATACACCACTGATTCCCCTGAAGAGAGTCTGAGGGAAAAAAAATCAACACAAGCACAAATAATTGTTACAAAACAAATGAAAATTACTACTCACACTGATACACTGAATGCTCAGCAGTCAAGCATCTACTATCCTTGAGGTTCATATAGTTATATAACAGATTTTTTAAACCGCAAATTAGTGTGAGAACACAATCCCATAAAAGTGTCGGTGAGAGTGAAATGTGCTGTGTGTGATCCACTGACAAAGACCACACTAAAGAAAACAGGCACAGCATCTCATTTCCATAATGACCAGGGCCCGGTTCCCCAAAACGTTCTTATCTCCAAGTAGTTCTTAACCTATTCCTTAACCTCTCTCTTAACGTTATGGCACGATTCCCGACATGTTCGTATGCTAAGTATATTTTCTGTAAGTCACACTTTCATAAGGTTGGTCTGGACCATTCGTAAGCTCCCTCTCAGCGTTGTTTGAGCTCAAGACGCTTGTCGCCTCCACTGTACAGCAGTCTTTAGAAATCAGCGCAGCACAAGTCAAACTGTGGTATGTTGACAATGTTGTGGCTCAACAATGATTTTATGTTATGGACATTTTAAGACTCATAATAAATTATGTTCGCAATGGATACAGGCCTATTTATGAAGTTTACTTTTTGTGGTATCAGAACTAATATGGTGGTAATTAGCCTAGGCTATTTCGTAATGTAATTAAAGCGAATTGGCAATCACTTTTGATAATTAAAATCTCGCAAACAATTTGGCTGTAAATGGCTAAGATCTATAAATGGGTAAGCATGGTGGTGTCCAGTAAGCGACCAACTATGGCAGCGATCCAACGTGTCATTGTATTGAATCAAAGACGGAGCCGGACGCGGAGCCGTTTAGCCCATGTCAATTTATTTATTCGGCAAAACTTAAGCCCTTTTGAAATTTTTCCTGATGTGGCTATATAAAAAAAAATTTGCCTCCCAAGACAACTCATTATGGAGCTGCTGGACCTTCTCAGACCTGCGCTTGCCAGGCAAATGCGGCGGAATTCTGCTTTAAGCCCTGAAGTCCAGCAAACCAGAGATCTTCATCGATGTCGTGGGAGAGGGCTACAGCCTAATCAAGACCTCGGTGTGGAGGTGCGTCCACACTGTCACCAACGCCCTTCTGCGCCATGCCGGGGATTACATCCTGGTGAATGGCACACTCATCCCTATCGCCAATCTGATCAGGCGTACATATCGCAAAAGGGATACGCAGCCATGAACGTGCAGGTTATAGTGGACCATAGGGGTGTGATCTCCGACCTGGTGGCAAGGTCCAGCAAAACTTCTAGTTCCTCTGACGGGAAGTTTGGGGCCCTTTTTTACGTTGCTTCCCCACCATTTTTTTTATCTAACTCTCTCTCTCTCTGTTCATTGTAGATAGGTTGCTTTTCATTGAAAACATAAACCAATTGCAATCAATACCGCATTAAACAGAAGTAACTACAGCTGCTTGCCAATCAATTCTGATTATAAAGTACCTTACCATTAATATAAAAGTGTATTATATAATTTTTTATAAGTCGTTAAACCCATGTCAAGAAGCGGCACAAGTGGCACAACGGGATAAGGAGGGTTGATGATTAGCGAGGGATACCCGGTTCGTCTAACCATCACAACATATGGTGTGAACATATTACTGACCATTTGATAATTAAATTTATAGTCTATATTCTACTGATAACTTAAACTATGTTAAAATAAATGTTACTGGAATAATTTGAGGAATGTTCATTTGCATAGATGTGTTGTCTTTCTTAACGCTGTATAACACCTTCGCGTGAAGTGGAAAATCGATTCATGAGCAATGGATGCCAACTAATTCAGCACCTTCACTCGGGACAGCGCTCTTGTAACGTCGGACGTAAGAGGCAGCATGTTAAGAACTTCCTAAGGGACAAATTTCAGGGAACACACTTAGGAACATAAACAACTTTGGTAAGATATATATTTCGAGGTCTTCTTAGCGCGCTAAGAGTGAGTGTTATCGGGGAACCGGGCCCTGTGCAATTTAATGCAAATAAAAAGTAAAACTGTACAATTGCAAATATAACAGAGGTCAGCCGAAAATATAACTGTGTCCCATTCGCTGATGTTTCGCTGCATGTCTTGACAGTAGTTTTTAACGGCTAAAGAGGGTTTGCACTGCCACAAGCTGCTAATAAATCTGGCTCTTATAGGTCAAACTGGACTGAGTTTACTATAAACATATACTGCGAATGTCTTCTTGCATTGTAAATGATCTATAAACTACTGAAATGCCAGATAAAAAGAGTGAACAGATGAGTGCAGATGAAGGCTTGTGTACTGAACTGATCTTACTGTACTAAATAAAAGTTTAATTTCCATTTAGACACAATATGAAATTAAATGTGTATATAAAATTTGATGACATACCTTATACCTTGTCTCTGAATTATTACAGTCATAACCGCTGCAGTAACTGTAACTGGCCATTGGTCCTAAAGCCAAATCCAGTGAAGTGAAAATAATGGCGATGACTGCGGATAAAGTACTGAAAATGTTCATTACAAGTGAAGCATTGACCTGTAGTCAGAAGAAAAGATTTAGGAATTAGCAAGAACTTTAAAACGTTGTTGACATGAATGAGTAAATAAAAATACAAGGTCCAGGCACGAATGACTGTCCAGTCTGTCTTCACTAAATTATTATTATTTTTTGTTAACAGCAAATATACTGTTAAATACACTGTTAAAGAGGACCACTTCAAATCCTTCCTCTTACTGTTATATATAGTTTAAGTTGAGCTTTGTTGTCATTCTGCTACATGTGTGGACATACTGTGGAACTAAATGCCGTGTCTCGCAGGACCACGGTGCTACATAAACATAATAGAAACATACAACACTAGACATCAGAACACGATTTAGACCTACATAGCTAACTATCTGAAGCGGTACATATCCTATAAATAATTGACTATACATTTGTCCTGCCCACTTAACTGTGTGTAGCACACTCAGAATTGCACAATGTTTTCCTAGAAACATGGAGTGTTTATAAGAAGTTGTCTGGTGCGTGTATATATAGAGGACACTTTCTTATAAACACTCCATGTTTCAAGGTAAACATTGTGTAATCCTAAGTGTGCTACACACTAGTGAGTGGACTGGACAAACCACCTGTAGAAAAAAAAACACTATTTCCTCTCTTTGTAATATATATATATATATATATATATATATACACACACACACACACACACACAAATACTGCATAATACTTCTGCTAAATGTTACTCTGTCAGACATGCAAAAGAAATCTAATGTATCTCTTGCTCTGGCTACTGTGTATAGACCACCAGGGCCTTATACAGAATTCCTAAAAGAATTTGCAGATTTCCTCTCAGACCTTCTAGTTACAGTTGATAAGGCGCTAATCATGGGAGATTTTAATATTCACGTTGATAATGCAAATGATACATTAGGACTTGCGTTTACTGACCTAATAAACTCCTTTGGAGTCAAGCAAAATGTCACCGGGCCCACTCATCGTTTTAATCATACACTAGATTTAATTATATCTCATGGAATCGATCTTACTGCTATAGATATTGTACCTCAAAGTGATGATATTACAGACCATTTCTTTGTATCGTGCATGCTGCGTATAACTGATATTAACTATATGTCGCAGCGTTACCGTCTGGGCAGAACTATTGTTCCAGCCACCAAAGAAAGATTCGCAAATAACCTGCCTGATCTATCTCAACTGCTATTTGTACCCAAAAATACACATGAATTAGACGAAATTACTGACAACATGGGCACTATTTTCTCTAATACATTAGAAACTGTTGCCCCGATCAAATTGAAAAAAGTTAGAGAAAAACGTACTGTACCATGGTATAACAGTAATACTCACTCTCTCAAGAAAGTAACTCGAAGTCTTGAACGCAAATGGAGAAAAACTAACTTAGAAGTTTTTAGGATTGCATGGAAAAACAGTATGTCCAGCTATAGACAGGCTCTAAAAACTGCTAGGGCAGAGCATATACACAAACTCATTGAAAATAACCAAAACAATCCAAGGTTTTTATTTAGCACAGTGGCTAAGTTAACAAATTACCAGACGCCATCTGATTCAAATATTCCACCAACGTTAAATAGTAATGACTTTATGAATTTCTTCACTGATAAAATAGATAACATTAGAAATACAATAGCGAATGTAGATTCTACAGCATCTAACACTTCAGTTTCATCCATCGCACCCAAAGATAAACTGCAGTGCTTTACAACCATAGGACAGGAAGAGCTAAATAAACTTATCACTGTATCTAAACCAACAACATGTTTATTAGATCCTGTACCCACTAAATTACTGAAAGAGCTGTAGCCGAAAAACCGCTTCTCAATATCATTAACTCGTCGTTATCTCTAGGACACGTCCCAAAACCATTCAAGCTGGCAGTTATCAAGCCTCTTATTAAGAAACCAAAACTAGATCCTAGTGTACTGGCAAATTATAGGCCTATCTCAAATCTTCCATTTATGTCTAAAATTTTAGAAAAAGTTGTGTCTGCTCAATTGAGCACCTTCCTACATAAAAATGATCTGTATGAAGAATTTCAGTCAGGTTTTAGGCCCCACCATAGCACAGAAACTGCACTTGTTAAAATTACAAATGACCTGCTCCTTGCGTCAGACCAAGGCTGCATCTCATTTCTAGTCTTACTTGATCTTAGTGCTGCGTTCGACACCATAGATCATGACATACTCATAGATCGATTACAAAACTATACAGGTATTCAAGGGCAGGCTCTAAGATGGTTTAGATCCTACCTGTCCGATCGCTACCATTTTGTTTACTTAAATGGGGAGTCATCTCATTTATCATCAGTAAAATATGGAGTGCCACAAGGATCCGTCCTAGGTCCCCTTCTATTTTCAATATATATGTTGCCCCTTGGTAATATTATTAGAAAATACGGAATTAGCTTCCACTGTTATGCTGATGATACTCAGCTATATATCTCAATGAGACCAGATGAAACTTCCCAATTATCTAAGCTAACAGAGTGTGTTAAAAATGTAAAAGACTGGATGACAAATAATTTTCTCCAATTAAATTCGGATAAGACAGAGATACTAATTATTGGACCAAAAAACACTACACAGAATCTTGTAGATTACAATCTGCAACTAGACGGATGTACTGTTACTTCCTCTACAGTCAGAAATCTGGGTGTTATATTAGACAGCAATTTGTCTTTTGAAAATCATATTTCCAATGTTACAAAAACTGCATTCTTCCATCTTAGAAACATTGCCAAGCTACGAAACATGTTATCTGTTTCTGATGCAGAAAAGCTAGTTCATGCATTCATGACCTCTAGACTGGACTATTGTAATGCTCTTCTAGGTGGTTGTCCTGCTTCATCAATAAACAAGCTACAGGTAGTCCAAAATGCAGCAGCTAGAGTCCTTACCAGGTCAAGAAAATATGATCATATTACCCCAATTTTACAGTCTCTGCACTGGCTACCTATTAAGTTCCATATCAGTTACAAATTATCATTACTTACCTATAAGGCCCTAAATGGTTTAGCTCCAGCGTACCTAACTAGCCTTATACCACGTTACAACCCATCACGCACCCTAAGGTCACAAAACGCTGGACTTTTGGTCGTTCCTAGGATAGCGAAGTCCTCTAAAGGAGGTAGAGCTTTCTCACATTTGGCTCCCAAACTCTGGAATAGCCTTCCTGATAATGTTCGGGGTTCAGACACACTCTCTCTGTTTAAATCTAGATTAAAAACACATCTCTTTCGCCAAGCATTCGAATAATGTATCTTATAAATTGTGAGTGTAGTTGCATCTGATCAAAGGTGCTTTTTTATTCATTAGCTTGGGTTAAACTAATTTTACTTTGTTGGATCAGCAGCTATGCTAATGATGTCTGTATTCTGTTTCTATGTTTCGCCACGGGATTTACATCCCGTGGTAACTAGGATTTACACAAGCTCCAGTCTGGATCCAGAACACCTGAGAAGAGATGATGCTGACCCTCAGAGGACCTCAGATGATGCTAACCCTGAATCAACAAACAGAACTAACAATTATTGCTAAATGTGTGACTGAATCATATAATAACTTAATTAATAATATTGATAGTTCATCGTCTAGCTGACTACGTCTTGTATTATTATTATTTTTTCTAAAATCCTGTCAAATGTGCACAAACTACTAGCTACTACTAAATATTGTAGAAACATAATTTTCTGTAAAGTTGCTTTGTAACGATTTGTTTTGTAAAAAGCGCTATACAAATAAACTTGAATTGAATTGAATATACTGTATAACTTTTTACTGTAAATAGTTGATTTATTTAATCAATCCATAGTTAGATCGTTAGATTTTCTGCATCCAACAACAGAATATGTAGATCCTGGGCCAAGCTCCCATTCAGAGTATGTGACACTGAAAAGATTCGGATGTTACGCTGCCAAAAAGGCCTATCTTCTGTAGTATTTTTGTCTTGTTTCTAGTCAAAATATCTAAACATTCTTAAATCGAGATGCATTTGCTAGTTAATTTACTATTTACTAGCAAAATTATGATATTTAGTCCTGATTCCTTGGTTGGGAAATTTCCTCTGATTATTATATATTATATGAGATAATTTGAATTTTGCCTACAACAATTAAAAGTATCTGGCAGCTGGGTAAGACACTTTTTTTTCTTAAAACAAGATTCTTTTTCATACCCCACTCACAGATAATTGTAATGTTTTAAGCAAAATTCTCAAAAAAAATAAATAAACAAAATTCCCGAACGTATCTGCTCATAGAAGGATCCTCTGATAGGAGGAACACAATGGCCAATCAGAGGTGTTTAAGAATACACTCAACAGATCTCAAAATCGCGGGAAATGCTGGGTATTATTACTGGTATTATTAATGTCTCGTTTTAATGAATATTGTGTGAAAAATCTGAGGAGCTACACAATATACATCTTACACCATCATCCACATTATAACTTCTTGAAATTCGATTGGCTAGTAGTCTTTTTATGTAGACAAGTCATATTATGTTATGACATCCACCTCAGAAGATTAATAATGGTGGTTTCTCAATTCCAGTCCTCGACGAGTCACCACCGCTCTGCACATCTCTTATCACTTCAGACGTTTGTTCTATTCGACTGTAATTGCCCTGCGAAATGGACATCATAGATCATACTACCATGATTCCAGTTCAAAGGGAATGTCTCCGTTCCATTTAAAGTACATTAATGTGTGCGAGGCGTCAATTTCAATGGTATTTATTTACAAAGGTATATTATTTCACACTTCTCTAGTAAGTTTTGTCTGTGTGTGAAGACGCTGCAGTGTAAATCTGTGAATAAATGTTCCAAAGTACAATTAACTTCAAAGGATTTCCCTTCTCAGGGACCCTGACAAGAGGAACATGTGGAGCTTTCTTCTAATGAGTTGGTTATCTGAATCAGGAGTGTTAAATAAGAGATGCGTGAAAAATATGCAGAGCGGTGGGTCACCGAGACTGGAATAGAGAACTGCTGGCTTAGACCCTTAAAAGTAATAATAACTGCTGGATACATACCAAACACAAACTGGAAGATGAATTAATTTTATTTTCTGCAGAAATGCAGAGTGCGCCTGATATAATGTACTGGGAAGAGAAAAAGACAAAAATGAATGCGCTTTGCAATATGTAGCTTGTATCACAAAAGACTTGAATTTGATTGTATAATAGTTTCTTACCAGGAGAGAACCCCAGTAAGGAAGACCAGTAATAGCAAAGATGGACTGTGCAAAAACTGTACACACAATGCCAAACAGGAAAGTCAGCACACCAATCATTATCTGAACCGTCTGTGAGGGACAAAAATAATGCAGAAAGTATGAGATTCTTTCATAAAGGGGAACAATTTAAATATACAATATCAATTTATGGCAGCTGTAGTTGTGTACTTATGATTGTACAATAAATGTTTCATATATATATATATATATATATATATATATATATATATATATATATATATATATATATATATATATATATATATATATTCTGCAAGTGTGGAACTAATTTGTATGAATGATGCATGTCACGTTCTTCAATAAAAAATATGCTTTGTTAGTGTGTGGTCTACTCATTTAAAATCTATTCAAAACATTCAAAATAAAAGACAATTATCTGGGTTCATGAGACTTTTCTCACCCCAAGGGCTTTCGGTTGGCCTTTCAGAAACGCCTGAAGTCCACGAAGAGGTGAAACTCCCGCCACCTGTTGTACATAAACAGGCGCAGGAGCATTTGTCCCCGTGGTAACAGGTGTTGTTTGTGTCGGTGGTTGAAACTGGATGATGAGCGTTGAAGAGTTCATGGGTATGACTGTGCTGGACATTCTGGTGCCTGAATCTCAAACTGACCTGTACCAAACCAGAGTTAATCAAAACATGTAAACCATTGTGATTATAGATTTCAATCGTATATAACACACAATACATGTTTACATTTATATACCTTAATTTAGATTTAATGTATTTAGCAGATGCTCTTTTCAGAAGACATCTAAGTGACCCGGCTACCATTATAGATACATTTATTAACAAAAAAATGTAATCCATTTATGTATACCTTTTTAGTTAACAACACACAAACATAATGCAAAGATACTTTATGAAGGTAGTCAAACGTAGTGTAATATCTTCCAAAATCTTCCATAAAAGTGGCTGGACGAGGAGCAAGACAAAATAAGTGAAGGAGACACTGAATAAAAATGTAAATTCACTTTCAGACAGTAGGTGGCGCTTATGAAACAGCAGAAGTCACACAGTATTTACATATTTTGTAGGAATTTAAAGATTCACTCAACTCATGATGCAATAAGATTCAGAATACTGACATGATACAAATTATAAATGAGAAGTTGTCTTAATTATTGCTTGGACAAAATGCTGGACATTTCAACAAATTATTTTGTTAATAAACAAAAACATGGGGGAAGTCGTGGCCTAATTGTTAGAGAGTCAGACTCGCAATCGAAGGGTTTCACATTACATTTACATACGTCTATTCATTTAGCAGACACTTATCCAAAGCGACTTACAGATGAAGACAGTGGAATCAAAAACAGCAAAAGAGCAATGATATATAAGTGCTATAACAAGTCTCAGTTAGGTTAACACAGTACACGTAGCATGGGCTTTTAAATATTAATAAAAAGAAAATTGATAGAATATAAAAAAGATTAGAAAGGTAGTAAGATTTTTTTTTAAGAATAGAATTAGAATAGTGAGTATTAAAGTTAGAGGGTCAAATAAAGATGAAAGAGATGTGTTTTAAGGCGATTCTTGAAGATGGCTAAGGACTCGGATTGCTAAACTGCTCGGATTGAGTTGGGGAGGTCATTCCACCAGGAGGGAACATTTAATTTAAAAGTGACTTTGTGCTTCTTTGGGATGGCACAATCAAGCGACGTTCACTTGCAGAACGCAAGCTTCTAGAGGGCACATAAGTCTGAAGTAACAAATTTAGGTAAATGGGTGCAGAGCCAGTGGTAGTTTTGTAAGCAAACATCAATGCCTTGAATTTTATGCGAGCAGCTATTGGAAGCCAGTGCAAATTGATAAACAGAGGTGTGACGTGTATTCTTCTTGGCTCATTAAAAATTAATCTTGCTGCTGCGTTCTGAATTAATTGTAAAGGTTTGATAGAATTGGCTGGAAAACCTGCCATGAGGACACTGAAATCAGCATACAGAGGTTTATCTAGGTTGATGTTGAAATCTACAAGCATAACTAGGGGAGTATCATGCAATTAAGAAGATTAAGACAACACTTAAGATCTTGAAAGGACATCCAATGACGTGATTATACCATAATAAAGCTTCGGCCAATTCAAGTTATATGAAACTTTAACTTTAAGTTGCATGCCTGCACCACTCTTATCTGTATATAAAAATCATAAAATCTTTTTATGAATTACAGAACCATCATGTGGTCCTTCATGTCAGAAAAGTAATTAAAAAGAATGCTAGAAGATTGTTGTCTAGTATATTTTCACTGCAAACCAACAGAAGAAATGCCACAAATATAATATTGTAGGACTGCCTAAATCGACCCTGTTCTTTTGAAAGAGGAAGTAAGCTGTTTGGTGAATCTTAGACATTCGTCGCTATTCGTCGAGAGTTAATGGGAAGAATAACAAAGTGCGTGCTAGGCCTAAACTGTCTGTGCTACAAGACTGTGTGTTTATAATTAAGATAATATATAATATCGTAAGAAACGACTGTTTGCATATCAAAGAGCAAAACGAGCTGTTTTGTATAGCTAAAAATAGATAAATAAATAAAATATAAATAGCCGCGTCCCATATAAAGAGCAAAATAATGTGGAAAATGTTTCGTTCAGCGTTAATGTCGTTTAATTGCGTCCCCACTCTTTCCCACTTCATTTACTGTTCTATATAATGTAAATATGAAACAAATAATAGGCCTTATTTGTGAACATATCCGAAAACATAACAGTGGATTTCGATATGACTCATAATAGATTCGAATTCGCTTCCATTTGTAATAAACGCATGCAATGATAAACTATTCATGAACTGACTCTTCTACTCGACTTACCAAACACATCTAATATTGTGACATTTATACGACGTGCATCATATCATGAGAAGAAAATGCTGGGCTTACCGATTATTGAGACAGAAGTTGTAAGCTTACAGCGATCTTAACTGATGAGGAACTGGTTCTTCTGGTTTCAATTTACCTGTGAACACCGTTTACCTGTGAACACGATCAAATGACAAACAGCATCACTGCTGTGATTGGTCCATTCTGACTCTAAAACGGCGGTGATTGGCTCATGTCAGGCTGCGCGCAGCTCTCGTCCTTGAAGTCACCTCATATATAATACATGTCATAAATACCGAGTGTTTCTCGGAAATAAGAGACTGGACTGTGGTCAAACAGGGCGATGTAAAGATGTGCAGGAGGAAATATAATGTTTACTAATGCACGTGACCTACAAACTCGGTTCTCTTACACAATCATTACTGGATGGTAAGATATATACATATATATATATATAATTTTATTTAATATATATATATAAGCTCTATTCTTTATTATTTACACACACTAAGATTCGTTTTGATAAAGAATGACACAGATATTTTCATTATTGTGACTGGACTCTCACAGTAATTATGAACATGCTCATTTGATGTTGCCTTAGGCAAGGCAAGTTTATTTATATAGCACATTTCATACACAATGGTAATTCAAAGTGCTTTACATAAAAGAAAGTAAAATAATCATGAAAAATAAGAAAAAAAATAAAACAAGCAATTTTAAAACTTTTAAAATGATTAAACCGTTTACTTAAAATCAATTTAAAAACAGTTAGAAAATGATTTTATATAAAATAAAACAGTGAAAATATAGTGCAATCAGTTCAGAGCACAGCTAAACAGATGGGTTTTGAATCTAGATTTAAAAGTGACTAGTGTTTTAGCATCTGATCTCTTCTGGAAGCTGATTCCAACTGCGGGCAGCATAGTGACTTAAACATTTATAAAAATGTAATACTTGCTCAAAAATGGCAGTCACATTTATTTTTGATGTTTAATAAGATTTCTTCTCCCCCAAAGTCCAAACTGATGACTGTTTGACTGATGATGACAATAAAAGTCTCATCTATCTCTGATTATGTCTTTTGAACTTATTTTTAAAATATACATTTTTTTAAATTCATATAAAAGGAAAAAGGGGCATATTTGTTTTTTTTTTAGCAATCGTGCAAACATTCTATCTACTGGTCCTTTTCTTAACCGCAGTCTCAGATTGGAGTTTAAAGTATAGTTTTATGTAGACATACCATGATTCAGTTTTGTCAATGTTAGAAAAGTGAACGGTTTAATTGTGTGATTTCTGATAAACATACAGACAAATAAAATAAAAAACTAGCAGTGCTTACATAATCATAGGAAGTAACACGTACATAAAACAAAGTAAACAAAAATCAACAAAAATATAATAAAATTACTAAAGTAAATAGTAAGATGTACTTAATATTTTGATAATACAAGGTTCCTGTCTATAAAATAATATATAAAATAACCAACATTTTATGTATTACTTTATAGACAGGAACCCTGTATTATCAAAATATTAAGCACGACTTCTACAACCCACATTCTGGAAATGTCAGGAGTTTATATATATATATATATATATATATATATATATATATATATATAAAAACATGAAAACTAAAATAATTTCAAATCACATGATCAAATATTTTATTCACAACTGAACAAAGAGAACATGAATGAAAACTAAAAGAATAAATGGAAACTAAAAGAATTTAAAACCTGTACTGTACTGGAATTAGTCTAATTGACCTGATTAGTTAATTTTATAATTTTTTTTATTATTATCATTAATGCCAAGATACCAAAGATAAAAGTACAGAGAATGTCAATATTGCATACAAAGAGGTGACATTACATGCAAAGCACCATTTACAGACGTATGTAAACATTAAAATAAATAATTCTAAATGAAAGCTTTAAACAAAATAAAACAGCCTTAAAAAGATTAAACAGTTTTAACAGCCTTAAGATTTTTGGAAGATTAAAAAAAAATATATAATTGTATTTCATAAATGCATTTGATAAATGCAAGTTAGTAATGTTCATTGACCTTTTTATATAAGAATCCTGAAAAATAAAATTTCCACCAAAAATATTAACGACCATAGGTGTTATTTACACTGGGGACAAGTCCCCACCACTTTTCGAAAGCATTTGGTTAAAATGTTCTAAAAAATCTAATGTTAAAGGTTTATTGCACAAAATAAAACATGCAATTCAGTTTAGATACAGAAAGAAACAATGTACATTGTCCAAAAAAAGTAACTTAAACAAAATAAACTATTACTGATTCTAAAACATGCATGCGCCGATCAGTCACCTGAACAAATTCTTGACACAGTTTCTTCTTGTCCAAGTTATACATTCTCTCTCTGTGAACATGACAAACAGGCACACTGCTGAGTCGGGTTTGTGACATTGAAGAGCGCAGCCAGGTCTTCAGGCGTCTCAAGGCACTGAAGCTTCTCTCTGCTTCAGCAGAGGAGACAGGAACAACAAACGCAGAAGTGCCTCAACTTGACTGAAGAGACCACGGACCTCTGGAACCATGTAGTTCATGATTTCTGTCACTTCTGAGCAGGTTTTGTAGGTGTAATTGGCAGTGAACATGGCCAGCTGCACCTTTAGGGACTGGAACTGCAGCTCTGGATACAGGTCAACCACGTCATCAACTTGACCTGAGAGTAGGACTTTCTCCAGCTTGACCAGGTGCTGTAGCCCTTCCTGTTTAGACCGCTTTTTTCAGCTGTGTTGTTACGATGTCAAGGACTTGGAAGAACTGTACACGGTAGAACTCCTGATCTGTGGATGGAACGTAGGGCTCAGCTGGGCCAGCATGTCTCCTCTGTGGCTTTCGTAAATGTGGCATCTTTATTGGTTTGATGTCCAAAGTAGGGGTGCTTCGATCACGATCAGCTGATCGTTAATGCGCATCTCGTCAGTAAAGCCGGTTCTCTGATCAGCGGTAAATCCCATCAGATGCGTGATTTCACATAGAGCAGCTGCTACTACACAGAGCCGTTGTTAATAGAGAAGATGCGCAAATAAACACTGAAAATGAACGTGGATTTGCAAAGCGAGTGTGGCTCACAACCCTCCAAAGCCCGTTTCCAGTTCATAAAGCCTGTCAAAACAAATGTTGGCTCTGTATTTTTGGCTAGTGAAGATGTTTGTTTTGAAAAGGCCTTGGTGCAATAAAAGCACAAAACTCCTTTCAGTCTAGGACAGTAGTGTAACCAAGGAAAATCAATGAAACAGCTCTTCTGAAATTGAAGCATCTTGTAGGCCAACTTCTGCACCTCAATAAACTTGGGATGAGGGTGATGTGGCTCAGTCAAAGGGTAAATTTGCTCTGCCTCAGATTCTACTTGTTCCTCATCTACAGCACCTCTAAACTCTCTGGCTCTTTCTCCTGCTCTCCATCAGCACTTACAGTGGAAACCGTCTGCTGCTGCAGCTGGTGTGAGATTTTGACATATTAACCCACAACCAAATAAGACACCATGAACTAAGCAACAGTCTACAATGTCTGCAACATCTTTTTTTTTTTTTTAAAGTAAAGTAAAATAACGTAGTTTCTAATTTCTCTTCCCTTCTTCCTCTTGGACATTGTGCAGTTTGGGTTGCTGTAAATTAGGCTACTGCAGTTGATCACACGGGTGTGATTGGAACGGTCAGTGCATGACGTGATCAACTGTGTGATTCAAATGTGCTTTCGCGCTGAGCCAGAGACAGGCGCGCTCAGAGCTGTCATATATCACAACTTTTCAGTGTTTTCAACCACATAACGTTTATTAGATTTTCAGACATATAAGTACAAAAAAAAACAATACATGTAGAGTTTGTAAAATACACACTGATGTCAAAGGAAGAGGCAATAATAATCCTTTCCATTATAATTAGACACGTTTTATTCATATCAGATACACATTGTGTAAGTAACTTTAAAGTTTACTCTATTCTTCTCCCAGTTCACCAGCCACTTACTTTTATGTATTTCGGGAGAAGTGGATGTATTCACGTGTTGTAAATCCAACAGATTCGATTCTCTGAACTGCGTCTGCGGCACAAACTAACACGGCGGCGCCCATCACGCATACAGCTCAACTAACGCGATCGTTATAAAGGTGTTTAAACAACAAAACCCTTCCACTTGCATGTATTTGACAATCAGAATATCAGCTATTTCATGCCATATCTAATGAAAATTTTGAATAAAAATGGAAAAATGACATAAAGGCAGATCATCATTCATTCAGCTCTGTTGTTGCTGCGGTGTGTCACGTGACAAGCAATGACGCGTCACCATGGAAACCATAAAGTGACACATCCTAAATAATGGTTGCCTTGAAAAACTCACGCTGGGGGGTCAGCCAGAATATTTTAAACTTACATGTGAAAGGGTTAAATGTTTAGCTAACTAAGTTACTTCATTTTTCTACAATTGATTATCCTGTGCAGTGTTGCCATATTGGTCAGGTTTCTTTTTTTTTTTGTCCCCACCACTTTTCAACACAAACTGACGCCCCTGTTAAAGGGTTAGTTCACCCAATAATCAAAATTACCCTCATGTCGTTCCAAACCAGTAAGACCTCCATTTTTCTTCGGAACACATTTTAGATTTAGTCCGAGAGCTCTCAGTCCCTCCATTGAAGCTGTGTGTACGGTATACTGTCCATGTCCAGAAAGGTAAGAAAAACATCATCAAAGTAGTCCATGTGACATCAGAGGGTCAGTTAGAATATTTTGAAGCATCGAAAATACATTTTGGTCCAAAAATAGCAAAAACTATGACTTTATTCAGCATTGTTTTCTCTTCTGTGTCTGTGGGGAAAGATATTTCAAAACTCTGCAGTTTGTGATATCCGGATCGCGAACGAATCATTCGATGTAACCAGTTCACGAAATCAAACTGAATCATTTAAAACAGTTCGCGTCTCCAATAAGCATTACTTAATGATGCATAATGACTTAAGCTGTTAACTTTTGTAATGTGGCTGACACTCCCTCTGAGTTAAAACAAACCAATATCTCAGAGTAATTCATTTACTCAAACAGTACACCGACTGAACTGCTGTGAAGAGAGAACTGAAGATGAACACAGAGCCGAGTCAGATAACGAACAAAAGACTGACTTGTTCTCGGGTCAAGAACCGTTTGATACTGATGATACTGTGCATGTGTGATTCAGCGTGAAGCAGAATGACACACAGAGCATCTGAACCGAACTGATTCTTTTGGTGATTGATTCTGAACTGATTCTGTGCTAGTTTTATGAACGCGGGTAAACCAAAGGCTTGAATGAAGGGCAATCATCACCAATGACGCCATTACGTCGAGCACAAAAGAACAGGTGAACCGTTTTCTTCAACTGGTTTATTGAATCGAACTGTCCAAAAGAACTACTGGTGATCCGAAAACCAATGAGTAAAATTATTTTTTTGAGTCAAAAAAAAAAAGGAAAGCTGACGATGCCTGTTTGTTATTTGAAGGTTTTATAAAGCAAAGAAAAATACCTTTATTTTGGTCTGGCTGTGTGACATTGGTGTGATTATTTGGTCACAAGGCTGTGCCGTGCTCGTGATTCGGCTGAAGAAAGGTGAGCGCTTTTATTCCAATGTTTAAAGTGTTTATAGAACTCGATTACGTTCTGTAGAAAGCGGGCCAGGACTACTTTATCCTTGCTACGTTTCTGAGCCTTGATCGTGGTAACATTCTAGTTTCTTGTTGTCTTTGAGGGTCAGAGAGCCTTCTGAATTGATAAAGTTATCTTAACTTGTGTTCTGAAGATGAATGGGTTTTAAACAACATGAGGGGATAGTAATAATAAAAAAAAATCATTTTCGTGTGTCTTAATCCCAGATAGCAAGCACACCCGGGCCAATTCCGTCTGAAATGTGGCAAGCAAAATAAAATTAAATAAAAACTAATAATGTAATTTACTGGAGTATTAGATGTACTTTTTATAGTAACAAATTATATATTTCCACTGAAAAGGATGGTACTTACCTATATGATGATATAGACTACTCCAAAATTTGAGATTTTCACATTGGAAAAATAAATGGATCCGTGTTTCATCATTATTCCGACAAAATGAGCATGAACAATTAATAATTTCGATAAGAGATGCCCAATAAAATTTGCCTTTTGGAACATTATACATTTTATTTTGAAAAATTTGTCTAATATGCTTATTATTACATTTTTTGTTAAATACATTTATTCCATCTAAGATCAAATCAGGTTCTTTTGTGTCACTCTTACTAAAAGTTAAATGTCATTTAACAAATTGTTCTAGACCGGAAGGAACCAGTTTAAGCAATGCATTATACAGACATAAACTCTCCATAAGATAAAAAATTACCTGATTTATCAAAAACTTTAAGAATTCCAATTATATTTCTGTTAAACCACGTAGGAAGAAAAATAGATTTATTCCTAATCATTATATCAGAGTTGTTCCATAGAAAGGTTTTATGTGGTAAAAAATTGTGGTTCTAGCATAACTTCCAAGCAAGAAGAGCTTGTTGATGAAATTTGGACGGCGCTACTGGCAATCTATTGGGTTAAGTAGTTACATTTTAATTAAAAGGGAAGGCCACCAATTTTTGTAAAAATATGATTTGGGATAAATCCATACAGATCAGGGATTTGTTAAACATCTTTTAATCCATTTTATCCTAAAATCAAACACTTCAAGTCCACCTTTTTTCCGACTATTTGAAAGGACTGTTTTTTTTTACATATATGAACAATATTATTATTATTTCTTTTATAGTGTATTGACAATAGTGTATTGACTCAGTGTGGTATGGGAACAGCTCCAGTCAAGACTGCAAAGCCCTGCAGAGAGTTGTGCGCTTAGCTGAGCGCATCTCCGGGTCTGCTCTCCCCTCTCTGCAGGACATCTACCTCAAACTCTGCAAAAGCAGAGCTGTTAAAATCATCAAGGACTCCACCCACTCTAGTAACCATCTTTTAACTTTGCTGCCATCAAAACAAGCCTCTTTACATCTTAATGTCTCCACTTAATATTCACTTGATCAGTAATATATTCATCATTCTCTACCTCACATTGACATAATGACAGCGTCAACCTGTTTGCACATTTACCTCTTGTACGTTCCAGTGTTTTCCACATATGCACATGCCTTTTTGTAACAACTGGGACACAGGAGACGAGCGATCCAGGAGCAGTGTGAGATTTTATTGGGTAATCCAAAATCAGAGTCAAAACAAGCAGGGGTCATAAACAAACATCAGTCCAAAACAAACAAACAGGAAACAAAAAACTAGAACGCAAGGAAACTGGGTGACGGAAAGTAAGGACTCTATGAAACAAACAGAAACATAACGGTTTAAATAGACAGTTTAATGACTATGAAGTGAAGACACCTGAGTGCAATTAACAGGAGTGCAATTACTGTGATGTACAGTCTAATGTTCGTTATCTGGCTCAGCTCGGTGTTCAAGTGAGCAGCTTAAGTCATTTGTGGATTAATGCGTATTAGAGATGCGAACCGTTTAAAACGATTCAGTTCGATTTGATGAACTGAATGATTCGTTCGCGAACCGGATATCACAAACTGCTTTGTTTTGAACTCTCTCTCACAACAGACACGGAAGAGAAGACAATGCTGAATAAAGTCGTCGTTTTTGCCATTTTTGGACCAAAATGTATTTTCGATGCTTCAAAATATTCTAACGGACCCTCTGATGTCACATGGACTACTTTGATGATGTTTTTCTTACCTTTCTGGACATGGACAGTGTACCGTACACACAGTTTCAATGGAGGGACTGAGAGCTCTCTGACTAAATCTAAAATATCTTAAACTGTGTTCTGAAGATAAAAGGAGGTCTTACATGTTTGGAACAGCATAAGGGTGAGTTATTAATAACATATTTTTCATTTTTGGGTGAACTAACCCTTTAAAGCCACAGCTTCACAGTTAATAGAGAAATGCAACAAAACTAAGGTAATTCTTACGTGCACAGCCTTTCTCCTCTCTCTCTCATGTAAATAAACACTTGATGAATTACAGTGTTCTGAGAATAGAATATTGAAGTGGAGATCGCTAAACTGTAAGCTAACAGGTGTTTTCAGAAAGCATGCGTGTTTATAGTGGAAAGAGGGTGCGTGCACAGGATTGCCAGGTTGAAAAAGATAAGTAACACGGTTAACAGATATTTCCGTATTGCACAATGTTTTGGGGATAACATCTCTTTATATCAGGCAACCATGGTTTTGTTCTTTTGCAGCCAGATGAAACCTTGTTGTAGCCTATATATTAAGTTCTATTCATTATTTTTTAGAAACCTTGCACTTTTCCACTCAATTTTAAACTGTGTTCTTGTGTTCAAATTACCCAGCGGGTACCTTGATGTCAATTTGACGTTAAATATTGGACAAGATTTGATCAAGATGCTGCAAAACATAATTTCAAAGTCAGATTAAACATCAAGTCCTTCCAGTGGTTAATTGGTGAAAATATTAGGTTAATCCCATACTAAATTTTTTTTATGTAATGTATGTATATGGGCCAACATATTTGACTTTGAGTTGACATCAAATCAACGTTGTGTTATAGGCGTTCAGTTGATGTCATATTGACATCACATTGATATCAATGTAAATAGCAGTTTTCTTTCTTTACTGGGGCCTCAAAACGCATCCATTTGGCATATGTTTTGAATCATATGTTGTTTGATTTCTGCATAAAATATTGTTGTTCAGCTTTTCAGCGTCTTGTGTTTGGATGCTTTAATGTTTAAATCGACAAGCGGTAAGGCTTAAAAACATGTGAAAAAGATAAGCTTTCGTGACGACGCGCAGCAGTGGCCCGTCAACTGTCCTGAGCATCTTTTTAGGCTGGCCTCAGCCAGTCGGTTATATAAAATATCAAGGTGAAAGTCATCATAGCTTGTTTAGTATAGAGCCAGGTCCCAACCCAACTTTGAGAATAGATGAATGGCGATATTTTTTCTATCGCCCGATAACGGCCCACCACTAGTTATAATTTACAAAAAACATTCTGATTTGCTTAATTACAAATAATAAAAAAATATGCAGCATTTAGTATGTGTATTATCCTTATTTTTTTTGGAGCTAATTTCAACTGCCAGTGTGAAGGCGGCGTAACACCAGTTATTTTCTGCAAACTATTTACAATTATATTCCATTGAAGCGTTTAATGCAAGATAGACATTGATAGTTCACAAATCTATTGCAATAAAATACAAAGTGATAAATCCATGGTGCAACATTCTTCTGTTCATGTTCAGTTGTTTCATTGTATAGGTACTGATAAGGTTATTAGTTATTAGTGAATAAAATAACTTTTTTCCAAAAATGTCACTTCAGTCAATTCAGTGATTTTTAACAAATTATATTTTCTTTTCCGTCAAATCCACTTGTGCGATTTTTTTTTGTGCAAAAACCTCTAAATCCAACTCTTTGGGACAAGACATAGTAAATATGTGAAAAAAAAAAAATGTAACTAGAAACTCTGAAAAAAAGATTAGAGCACAATCATTTCAAAACTAAACAGTAGACAAACCTCTTTACAGAGGGGTTGAATGAGATCTGCACACACACATACACACATACAAACACACACACAGTATAACCATATTGGCAAATAATAGCAGTACATTTATTTTAACAATTCAAAAAACAAATGTTGCACAAACATTAAAAATACATAAATCTGTCTAAGAAAGTGCATTCAGTCAGTAGCATTATATATATCATCATTTCTGATATTTGGGATTTAGAAGTTAAACAATGTAAACATTGCAAACATTGTTGTAAACACAGCATATTAGATTCAATATAATCAAGTATGTACGTAAGAACAGTGCAAAACATTCGGATACTTTTTTGAAGTGTAAAATAACAGTCTAAATAAAACTAATATTTCCAATGCCCACTAATATCATAATGTGCTATGTTCAACTAGTACAAAAAAGCTTATCCGATTCAAATAGTTTATTGTATAATCAAGTACAACAGAGCAACATTCTTAAACATCAATATCTGTGCATTTTGTATAAGAAGCTTATAAGACTTAAGTAGTGTAAAGTAATAATTTAATGTATTACTCAAGTATAAAAAAACATTCAGTGCACAAAACAGGCATTCTAAATTAACTAAAAATGTAAAAGGCCTAAACAATTCCAATATAATGTTCCAATATAAACTGCATATCAGATGCCAGTAGAATAAAATAATTAATAAATGTAAAGTGACATTAAGACACTAAGCAAATAAAACACAGACAGTACTGTGCAAAAAGAGGACATCTCTCAGACACTTTTAGATGCGGTCATTCATTCAACTTTCTCCCAGGTGCACCACGGCGGTCATAGTGGCTTGCTCTACAATTAAAAGACTATGTGCTTTCGAACTATGTCCTTCTTTGCAGTTTGCTCTTCAATTTCCCTGGGACCACCACGATTTTCAGGATGTGCTCTGCCGTTCTCAAACCTGTACTTTGCAATACTTTGAACTCTGTCTTTCTTGACACCTAAAATTAAAATAAACACGAAACCAATCATGCAGGCATATTACCTATATTACACACAATTTATAAACATGAATTGACATTTATACAGTTTATAATTTTTTTGCAAATGTCTACTCATATTAAATGCTCTCCTCATTGTGCAATAATACTATTTGCAATATCACTTATATTTCTTTGATACCACCCATCTTAGTCCATCCCTATATCTTGCCCTCCTTGTGCAATGTGTCAATTGTCGTCTTTTGGACAACTGTCAAGTCAGCAGTCTTCTCCATGATTGTGTAGCCTACAGAACTAGACTGAGAGACCATTTAAAGGCTTTGCAGGTGTTCTGAGTTAATTAACTGATTAGAGTGTGGCACCAGCTGTATTCAATATTGAACCTTTTCACAATATTCTAATTTTCTGAGAAACTGAATTTGGGATTATCCATAGTTGTCAGTTATAAACATCAAAATTAAAAGAAATAGACATTTGAAATATATCAGTCCGTGTGTAATGAATGAACATACAAGTTTCACTTTTTGAATGGAATTAGAGAAATAATTAAACTTTTTGATGATATTCTAATTATATGACCAGCTCTTCCAATAATGATATAACCTGGTGTGATGACGGGTGCTAGGGTGACCTCATCACTACTACGATAGCAGGAGCATGTAAAGTCTGTACAAACAACTGTTTCATGTATCTTTACATTTGCTATTAATGTTTGAGTAATTCTTGTGACTGTTGTAGTTTATCAGGTTTAAAATATAATTGTTTGATCTGGTTCATTATGCTTTAACATTTATTTACAGTTAGATATGTGATTGGTGTTGATCGCAGATAGGTGCACATATCAGTGGTCAGCGCATTGTGTTATGTTTACCATAGTTCCCCTATGATAAATTTTTTCCCATTTAACCACAGAGACAAGTTGTAGTTATGTGTTATTTATTTCAAGTCGGTATTTATCTTCACATTACAAACAGCCTCCTTACATGCGGTGTACTCACCATATCCTGGTTTAGTGACACCTAGTGATGTGTCGTTCGTGAACGAATAGTTCTTTTTGAACGAATCTTTTAGGTGAACGAATCGTTCTCGTTCACGAAATCCACTGACTCATATTTCTCGTTCAGTGAAGTTCCTCCCTCCACTGCAGCCCGGCGCTATAAGCAGCGCATGCGCAGCTCAGTGAACCGGGTAACAACCATTTCATCCTGTCAAAGAATTACTCAACCTCGAGCCAATGGCCTTCGTGTATGAGATGTGACAGAGCATGTGATTTGTTGAATGTAGTGAACGAATACGCCCTTCAATGAACGAGTTTCATATGAGTCTAAACTAGATCTAGAGATCTTATCGTTCGTGAACGAAATGACTGAACTGGTACCCATGTCGTTCGTGCACGAGTTGAATGATTTAGTACATCTCGTTCGTGAATGAAATAACTGATCTGATACACATGTCATTCATGAACGAGTTGAATGAACGGATACATGTCGTTCGTGAATGAAATGAACTGGTACATAGCTTATCTTGTTCGTGAACGAAATTAATGAGAGTAAACCGGGTTAGTCTGCCATTTAGCATGTCAATCTCGCAAAATGCAAAGCGCAGTCATAGGTACAGTACTGTCCACATACGCTTGTTTTGATATTTAGCAACTCCACATTTAATCCACGATTTATGAATGTGGATATATAATATACAAACTGGCTGACCAAACAATTAAAATGCTAAATAGGCAAGAAAACCTTGTGCTTTGTTCATCTGAACAACTTAATTAGACTTTATTAAAATGTGTGTATAATAGCATTCAATATATAAAGCCAGTATTGATAGGTATTGATGCCCGTGCAGTTGGTATGGTCTTCGATGTAATTAGCCGGTCTTAGGCTATATAAGCCAGTCTAAACTGAACCTTGGATAGAGAGGTGAGGGCATACTGCTTAAAGTGTCTATGTAGATTTTGTTGCCTGTATCAATTTGTTTTCTTTTGGCTGTTTATATACCAAAGTTGGCACTTTGTTAAGTGTCTATTTTTTATTTTTTTTTTGTATGATTTTGGTTATTTTTTAAATTTGTTAGTATTTTACACTTACTGTGAATATGTACAACCCTATTTCTCTTCTGGCATTTAATAAAAGTCCTCTTTGGAGAGACTTCGGTCTCTGCAGAGCAAAAGTGGGCGTTTATCACTATGTGGGTGTTTTGAAACTGCTGGGTGTTTCGGAATCATGCAATCTAAATGATCCCCCTTACCCAACCCCACCCCTAAACCTAACGTCACTATTACATCAACTAATCAGGTATCATGGTGTAAAAACACATTGATCTCGTAACTCCCATTACTTTCCTGCAGAGACCTATACTTGTCTTTGGATGACATCTGGGTTCTGAGCCTATCTACCACCTCCTCTTGATCACTCCGGGACGTTATGACACATGGATAGTGTAAAATATTGTGATATGAATTTTAGCTCATATTTACCACCCCTACGTTAGATGCATTTCGGTGTTGGGGTAGTTACTCAAAAAATGTAATTAGTTACTAGTTACTTCTGTAAATTGTAATGGAATTACTTTACTACTTACTGCATTTGAAAATTGACTTCACTACTTATTACTTTACTTTTTTAGGGCTCTATAAAATCCATTTAATTTTTTCTTCACCATATGTATTACTTTTTTAGCATGTGTAATTAAATGCATAAAACAACATTTATTAAATATTTCTTAAAACAGCCTTATGAAATGTTTTTTCCCCTCATAAATTCTGTTGTGTATTTACATTTTTCTGGATATCAAATGAAGGCATAAAACATTCATTTAGATTTTCTTTTAAAGATAAATTGCATTTCTTTTTCTTTCTTCTGAGAAATATATTTTCAATCTGAGTATGAACAATAAACACAAACTATGCAGCATTTAGTAAAAACAATTGCACAAATTGTCTTCAACAATACAGTGCAAAACAGTGCAAATGATTCACAAACTACACACAAAATGAGTGAGAAATGAGTGCAACAGAAAAAAAATAGTGCAACTATTTTTATGAACCGTATAATTAAATAATGATTTACTTAGTATACATAATATACATAATATAAATGATCGATCCGTTGGCTTTAATCTGTGTCAGGATCGATTTTACTGGGACATCACCTAGTCACCCAAGACATAAATTTCATTGCTTTATCGATATGTACCACTGTTTCATCCTTGTTTTTGGTTTATTTTATGTCAAAGTACTCTGTAGAGTGTTTTCTGTGCTTTTTCGAGGGTTTTCTCATGCAAATGTGTTATTGTGTGTTTGTATTCATGCACTCACGACAGACTTTACTTTCACTTTGTTTTCGTTCGTTTTCCAAAGCAATATGTTAAGTACCGTGTTTTCTGCACTATAAAGCGCACTTAAAAGCCTTTAATTTTCTCAAAAAATGTCAATGCGCCTTATATATGGATCAAGGCGTCTTTATCTGACTGTTTTGTTGTCTTTCCCTTTAGCACAGCTCCATCTAGTGGATGCATAACACAAACCCAGTCAAACGTTTGACTGCAGTATCTTCTATTCTATGCGCCTTATAATCCGTTGCGCCCTATATATGAAAACATTTCTAAAATAGGCCATTCACTGAAGGTGTGCCTTATAATACGGAAAATACGGTAGTAGTTCAAAAGACTACTTATTGGTTTAATACAATATTATTTTTACCAACGATGCCGGTAACAAGATGATTTTGTTGACGCACCTTTTTTTTATGACGATAACGCCATGATGACTAGCTAAAAATGGCTCTAATGTGACTAAAACATGACGAGATGTTTTCGAGTTTTTGTTGATGAGACGAGACGGAACGAAAATTATTATAAGTCTGACGTTCACAATGCATGTCACTTCTGCCTATTTTGGAGAAGCACCCGCCTGCAGCCTGCAGATCGAGGCAGGGCTGCACCTGGGGCGGGGTTGCACTTACTTTTAAATGCGCACTTGAGCAGCACAGCACACTGTGACTCCATGTTGCTTTGAGCACATCATTCTGCACCCGCGATGTGCATACGCGCTTTTTGCGCTGTGTTTTGAAGCGTTTCATATCATCATGGTTTTGCGCACTGAAAGATTATTAAAAACCTATATTTTTATACCTAGCCTACACAATACATTTAAAATGAGCATAATTTAATTGTATACTACTTGAGTGTAGTGTAGGCTATATAAATACATACACTTCTTAGCTCATGACATTCATATATAAATATAAAATTGTGATATTTGCTGCGGGGTGAGGGCTTCGATAACTCTCTCTTTTTTGACCATACATGTGTTTGCATCCCTGAATGTTTGTGTCACTTTTATTAGACAGGGTTGTATGATGTTTGTGTTTACAAATAATATGCATCTTGTTGTTGCACTGGCAGAGAAGTTGAAGCACAAGTTGTAGAGCATAAGTATGTGTTCCTCAATAGCTTATATTTGGGCACGTTGTTCATTGCACTTCAGCAATTTCTCAAATAAAGCCACAATTGCCAAAGTAAGAATGTTTTTATTCCTGGCTTTTTTGGAGTAAAACAGTGATTCCACTGTTACCACTTTATCTGTGTGTAATGTTGTAGTAGCTCAAAGTTTTTTGCTGTTTAAACTTTAAACCATTCCTTTATTACTGTGATTACTGGTGAAAATAGGCAATGTGCAGAAATTTTAGAAGAGCATCAATTCATGGAAAAAATATAACTTGAAACATGTGGATAAAAGTTTTCTGCCCAATGCGACCATGAAGTACAGCTTGGCAGCACTGCATCTCCATCAATGAGAAAGTCTAGTTTATTATGCAAAGCTTGTTACAACCTGTCAAACCTAAGTCCATTTCCAATACTTTTTAACCTAAATACTTTTTTGTTTTTTACTAAAATTGACTAAAACCTTTTTGCGTTTTAGTCTTTTTTTTGCGTTTAAGTTTATAAGTGACTAAAATGTGACTAAAACTAAAAAGCATTTTCGTCCAAAAGACTAAGACTAAAACTAAAAGGGCTGCCAAAAACAACACTGGTTTAATATGGGACAGTTTGAACCAATCTGGGAACGGGGTGGAACTAAGCGTCAACAATCATTTCTGTTTGGATCAGAGGAACGAAAGCATTGGTTTCTTCTGACGAATCAATGTTGTCAAAATGCGATGACATAATCACATCTCCAAAATTTGGAGAATCTCTGCTTTACATCACTTTTTAAAGCATTCAGATTGGATTAGCGGTTCAAACATTATTAAACATTAAAGAATAACAGTTATTTTTTTTAACCGCGGGCGGCTGTCTCAGTCTTTGAGGGTTAAGTGCTAAGATCAATTGTTTCAAATTGCCGATTTCAGGAAGCAAAATATGCGGGCGTAGCATGATTTCATAATCCCTGTATTTTCGTTGCAAAAAAGTCACATATATCTTAGCAGAAAGTTGAAAAATGTTGCGTTTACTTCACACAAGTAAATCGCCGTTATTTCCCAATGGGAACCTTATGAAGTGACGTAATTGCGCGACGTGAACATCATCTGCGAACCCCGCGGTGAAACCAGGGTGAAGCACGGAAATCATTCTCATAACAAAAATAAGCACAAAAGACCACACGAAGCAGTTACACGGTGTGTTACATGACAGTGGGGGCAAATTATTTTGAGGGATGAGGATGGCTAATGATAGGCCAGTGTTAGAGGCTATGAAGTTAGTTTTCATTTTCACAGTGGACTGTTGTAGTTTCATTCAGAAGTTGATGCACCTCTAGAGTTGTAAGACCGCACTTTTTTGTTACAGAATAGTACCAAAACCTTACAGTTGTAAGTATATTAGTAGTATGTAAAATAATTTACGTTGCAGTAAGATATTGCACTTTGAAATTCATGTAAAACAGCATTTTTTCCTGTAAAACAGAAAATATTTTATTTATTCATTTTTACAGAAGTTGTTGAATATTCCTTTTGTAAAGCTAGAGAACTTGTTTGACTCAATGTTTTTTAAGTTTGAGCCATGTGTTAATTAAGGTCTGAAATAAAACAGAATGAGAACTTAAATATTATGTGATTTAGTATGCTTGCTTTTCATACTAAGTCATAAGTAATTACTCTTTACAGTAAGGTAGTAGCCTAGTGAGAACAGGGTGTTTCATCGCATAAAATTGCAAAAATAACCCGCATATTCCATCGCACATTTAAAAAAAACCTGCCGCAAAATCAAGGATTTTTGCCCGCAACAATCACAACAAGTCAATCAACATTTTCGGGGGCCAGAGCAGAGTGTTTTTTTTCACTATATGTCCAGCTGTTGAGAAGACACGCTCCGTCTCCACTGATGTCCCAGGGACACTCAGGTACAGCTGCGCAAGGTGGAGGTATTACCGGTCGCTTTCAGCTTGCAATGGTCCTTTTCATAACTCAGAATCTCCTGTAACTAGATGCACGAATGAGGCGAATTCGTGTCTACCGCGCCGTGAGACCTCCAGACGCACTTAAACTTGTCTACATTGACTTAAACCTGCAGTAGGGAACTTTTGTAAAAATATATTTTTTACATATTTGTTAAACCTGTCATTATGTCCTGACAGTAGAATATGAGACAGATAATCTGTGAAAAAAATCAAGCTCCTCTTGCTCCTCCCAGTGTCCTATTGCCATTTGCAGAAAGTCATCTGCTCCCGGTAAGAAACAACCAATCAGAGCTGCGGTCCGTAACTTTGTTTGTGTTCAAAATGTAGAAAAATGAACATAATAAGCGAGTACACCATGAATCCATTTTCCAAACCGTGTTTTTAGCTTGTCCTGAATCACTAGGGTACACCTATAATAAGTGTTTATATTCTGACTATTTTAGATTGCTTCAGGGGTACCGCAGCGGAGTAACCCAGTACCTTTGTGATTCTTCATAGACATAAACAGAGAGAAGTAGCTCCGGCTACGATGTTCTTCCGTAAGACACAAGCAGTTCTGTTTATTAACCGCTAGAGCGTCAAAAGTTAGCGACTGCAGCTTTAACATTGAAATAATTCGCGCCAGACGCTCTATTCGCGTTTGGTGTGAACGCAGCATAAGAGGTCGCTTTCGACGTCTTTGGGTCTTATAGGAGCGTAAAATTGCTGGTATTTTCTGTCTAGCTTTCGCAACGCATACTGCACTTTCGGAATTCTTTATTTTCTTTTTCTGCTTGTGAGTTTTGTTACATATATATTTTGTAATTGTTTAATTCTTTTAAAATTAATAGTGTACATATTTGGTTAAAATAAATTCCCTATTTTCATTTTCAAAACTTTTTTTGGATGGTCAGATCGATTGTGCAATCGATTTTTTTAACTAAAAGTGACAGCCCTAATAGCAATTAACTTGTTGACTGTTTGCAGGCAAACGTGCCTATGAAATGTTGGAGTGTGATCCTGACTGGGCCCCTTCTCTGTACCTCAGCCATACTGAGGTCAAAGCTACAGACACAGACCGGTTCAAGCGGTTTAGGAGAAGAGCGATGAGGTCACAACAACAACACCCATCGCTAGACACCGACAACACTGGTCCTGAGGCTGAGCTGGATAATGCAGCACCCTTAAACCCAGGTAAATAGTAAAAAAAATACAATATACACTACCGTTCAAAAGTTTGGGGTCTTTTTGAGATTTTTTATGTTTTGAAAGAAGTATCTTCTGCTCACCAAGGCTGCATTTATTTGATTTAAAAATACAAACCAAAGCCGTAATATTGTGAAATATTATTCCAATTTTAAACAGCTCTTTCCTGTCAATATTCAGTTATTTATTCATGTGATCAAAGCTGAATTTCCAGCATCATTACTCCAGTCTTCAGTGTCACATGATCTTTCAGAAATCTAATATGATGCTTTGATGCTCAAGAAACATCTATGATTATTATCAATGTTGAAAATGGTTATTTACATTTTTATTTCATGATGCTATGATGCACAGAAAGTTCACAAGAAAAGCATTCATCTGAAAACTAAATCTTTTGTAACATTAAACACTACCGTCAAAAGTTTGGGGTAGGTAAGAACTGTAATTTTATTTTTGAGGGATAGAAATGAAATTAATCAATACTTTTATTCATCAAGGATGTTAATCTGATTAAACGTTACAGTACAGACATTTAAAATGTTAGAAAATATTCTATTTTAAATATATGCTGTTTTTTTAACTTTCTAGTCATCGAAGAATTTTGAAAAACTGTTTTCAACATTGATAATGAATGTTTCTTGAGCATCATATCAGAATGATTTCTGGATCATGTGACACTGAAGACCGGAGTATGCTGAGAATTCAGCTTTGATCACAGGAATAAATTAGTTTAAAATACATTAAAATAGAAAACAGTAATTTTAAATTGTGATAATATTTCACAATATTACTGTTTTTATTATTATTTTTTATCAAATAAATGCAGCTTTGGTGAGCAGAAGATGCTTCTTTTTAAAAACATTTAAAAACATCTTACTGACCCCAAACTTTTGAACGGTAGTGTATGTTGCCCCGTGTATAGCTAATCTGATTCCTCAGGAATAGAGGTTGTGATATGACAGGATTTCTTTATATTGTTACTGTCAGACACTACACCTGCACCTGAGACGGAAGATCCTGTGAATCCACCTCCATCGCCGGACACTGTCCACACCACTCATGAGACTGAGCTGAATGAAGCAGCACATTTGTTCCCAGGAAAATATTGGTAACAGATGCAAGTAGACTCAATATATTTTATGTCCAATGGTATTTCTTTATCTAGACAAAGGATTGAATCTAAGTGTAAGTACCTTTCACACAGAATGGTAGCTTTTCTGACACAAAGGCCAGTCGTTCTAGAAGGTCATTAGTCATTTGGCATATGGCTAATGTAACAGTCTTGAAATACATTTACAAATGTACAGTGTATTCTTCTTATTGTTATTACAGTTAGACTACTCTGTACTTGTGGCAGAGATGGAAGGACAAGAGACTCAGCCCCAGACAATGAAGGGAGAGAGGAAGATATGGAAACTGAAACATCAGGGGATGATGGTGCTCCAATGGGGAATGAACAGCAGAACTGCACCATGTGTGGCTCAGACTCAAAGAAATAGTGCCAGTGATAAGCAGATCACAGAGAACTGTGGCTTTCTTCAGAAGCTCTCGCCTGGAGACCTAGTGTTAGCGGATTTGATATTAAAGAAAGTGCTACACTGAAAATACCTGCCTTCACCAGGGGCCACAGCAAACTTAATGCAAAAGATGTGGAAGAGTCCAGGACGTTAGCTCATGTCAGGATCCACGTGGAGCGAGTGATAGGGTGTATGCGCTCTAAAATTAACATATTAAATGACACAATGCGTCTGAGATTTGTGGTGCCCTGTGAGGGGGGGGGTAAGACTTTGCTGGATAAAATTGTGGTTGTGTGCTGTGCTTTGACCAATATGTGTCCAAGTATTGTTGTGAAGCCATCGTGTTAGAATTATACACCATGCTCACATCTAATATGTAAACTTTTTTTTGTTTTCCAAAAGATTTTGTAATGTCTTTTCCCACATGTAATGATTTTTAGCCATGTCTGCAAATAAAATACACAAAGATTGAATTAAATTCTGCCTCCTTTATCTGTATTAAGGAAGAATCAGTGTTCTTTGGTTGCAAATGCAATTAAATAACTTAAACAGTAGTAACAACCAACTTAAACCAAAATGTTAACATTTACATTATAAAGAGTCCATAGAAAAGATGAGAAACTGAAAATATATGAGGTAGGTTGTGGGTGATAAGTCACAGACACATGACTCTTCTCTGGCTGGAGTCCCACGCAGTCTAAATGAAACCACTGTAGAGGACCGTTAACATGTCTTCAAGCTCTTCAGGCTGTCTGCAAAAGCACCACAACACAGCCTTTTCACATGTCCTTCTTTTGGGCTGGCGGTGTGACCTGGCTGCAGTGTGGTCCATGATATTTTGATTGTGTTTTTTCGTGCTCGTTTTTTGATTTTGGCTGTGAATCAAATAATGGCTCAAATAATTCAACTCCATCCTTCCTTCTGTGAACTGCAGACAAAACTCCTTGTCAGTACATGCCTGCAGAATGTTATGGTCCTGGTGCTTAAAAGGGCATTTAATCTCCACACATCCTTTCCGGCAACATGCACAATGCACAAGACAAGTGCATCAGGAGTCGTGCCTATTTTTGGGAAAGAAGGGTTGATTATGAATCCACAGTTGACTTTGCTGGTCTGGTTCTGGAGGTGGAGACAACAGCGTGTATGATGGAGGTGGTTATCCTTCCAGCTCGTGTGCTGTGCCATATGTCAGACTTCTGCCGCTGTCCTGTGTTCTTTTCCAGTGCAGCTGCCTCTGTGGCTGTCACAAGGTGTGCCAGGCCCTCACAGTGTGGAAGCAGGACAGACAAGTCACAGCCATCCATTCTTGGGTCACGAAGACGCAGCAGTGACTTCGGCACGACACATGGCTGAATGGGATCAGCATTGAGGTGGCAGAATTCCTCCATTACAGAGCACAGTCCGGACCTGTGTGCATGTGTGAATTCTGTGAGGGGTTTTAAATCGGCAAGTGTCTTCTGTGGTAAACATGTACCACCTGAGCGGGTCCGGATTTTGGGTGCTGTGCTTGTGTCTCCAAAGACTGATGGATCAAGTGCCTTTTTTCGGGCTGAGCTTGTTGTAAAGTCAATAGTATAATAGTAATAGTACTTTGGTTATATTGGAGGGCATCACCCAGTACGCTTCAGCATCTGTAGGAGTCACATATCCCCACAGACGCACAGCTGTATCGATCTTGTACAGGAGGATGTGCGCACTTCTCTGCCACACCAGCCATACATGTGCAGTGAGGGCTCTTCACTTCCCCACATGCTGTAAGTATGACCCAAGGCTGTAGGGGCTTCTGCCTGAGTCGCATGGAGTGATTCACCCAAGACAATGAAAGCATTATTAATAGCTATGTTTGGTAATTGTACCTGAATGAATTTAAAATTAATTTGGTATATTTCAGATCAATATATTTGATTTCCTTAAAATTTTAATTAACACTAACTTTATTCTCAACTTAATTATAAATAATTTATGTATAAAATAATACTACCATTAAAAAACATTAGATTTTATTTTTTTAATCTAAGTGTAACTTAAAAATAAACAGATTAGAGGTCTGTTTGCTTGCTTTTAAACTGTGTGTGTGTGTGATAGAGAGAGAAATTTTGGTTTGGTGACAGTTGTAGGTTACAGTTTGACAAAAGCACAATAATGTGTTATATTTGTGAACACTTGCAATAAAAGTAAACACTTTGCAGTTTGAATGATGTCCTGTATGAACAAAATGACGGAGTATGTTTTTATGTTTCCACTGTGCGATTGCGCCCGCGCCTCTCTCTTTCTTCCACACACACACACACACACACACACACACACACAAGCTGGTTTGTTTAATTCTTACCGCATGCACATAGATAAGAGAGAGCGAGGAGTGTGGTGCTTAAAACATTAGCATACCTATGTTCTCGTCGTATCTCGTCTTTGCATTAGGATTATATATAATTCTTACAAGTTTCCTAATTTCCTTCACATAATTCGCTATCAAAAAATAATGGCTGTGTCCGAAATTGCATACTTCTCTACTGTATAGTATGGATAAAGTAGTATGCGACAAATTAGTATGTTTGAATCTTTTGCGTTCATAAAAGAGTAGGCGAGAATTCAAATAACTCTTGCGAGATTGAGTTGCACGTATACTTAATTTGCATTCTAATATGCATACTCACCTACTATATAGTAGGGGAAAAGAGTATGTGTAGAAAGAAGTACGCCTGAAACCTCAATATAGAGATCGCTAAGACATGTGACCAACTGGGCGGCAACGTCATCAGAACGCAAAGAATTATGGGTATGTTTGCCCAGTTTACATGGGCTGCCATAGCTGGCTAGTGTTAGCGTGAAAAACAGATTATAATTCTACAAATTTTAATCCTACAAAATGCAGCGGGCAAAGAAAACATTGTCGGGCCATACCGCCTTAAACTAAATCCTAATGCAAAGATGAGATACAACGAGAAAATAAAGGAAATCAAAGGACTGGATCCTTACGAGCAGAGCGACTGGTCAAGGGATGTCAAACTGTTGCCCAACTTCCAGCACCCATATATATACAACTACATGATATTAAATGTTAGTGCATACACACACAAAGTTTTCAGTAACTTGAAGTCGCTGCAGCAGGCCCAGGTCTTTTTTACAGATGGATGGGTCCAGGACCTGGAGATTATAAAAGTGGGGCAGAAAACTGTTGTCCATTCAATGGTATGCTAATGTTTTAAGGTACAACACTCCTCGCTCTCTCTCATCTATGTGCATGCTGTCAGAATTAGGAAAGAGAGAGGCACAGTCATTTTGTTCATACAGGACATCATTCAAAGTGTAAAGTGGTTACTTATATTTGTGTACACTCCAGTCTTGGAAGATGGTCTTCAGAAGTGTACCAAAGCTATATCAGCACACATAAAGAAAGCCCACCAAACCTTTATCGTCCACCAAAATATATTAAATATTCAGTCAGCAACACGTACCTATCGAACACCAACGAGTACATTGCAGCTAAAATAATTTTCCCTCCGATGGCGAAACGTACCCATCCAATACTGCAAATTAAGCTTTCGCCGAACACCAACGGGTGCTTTGCAGATAAAAAAACTGGCTGGATAACCTTGACTTTTCTATCCTATGGTCGGCGAGGCTTCTCTCTTCGATGCCAGGAGCTCGAGCTCCCATCGGATGCTGACGAGAGCCTCCTGGCTAGACAACCTCACCTTTTCCATTCTGTGGCCAGCAAGGCTTACCCGTTCGTTACCAGGAGCTCGCACTCCCTTCGGACGTAGGTGCGAGCCCCCAGCTACCTTTCTTGCCGTTCCGTCTTACGTATGGAAAGGTTTACTGAATGTTTTCCTGCCTTGCTAAATGCTGAGAAGTGGGAGCAGCTGACGGAGGATTCCGCTTGGTCTTAAAGCCTTCCTCAAATGCTACGATCACAAATAACAATGATTTTTGTAAAATAATGATTAATTATCAATTTATTTATTTTTATTATTATGGTCTTGCGAAAATAATAATATGGGCTGCGAGAAAATAATGAATAAAAAGAGTAGGGCTGCTGTGAGTTGCAGGCATGTTTCAACTCAGTAATATGAAAACGCATCGTTCCTCACAGCCAAAAAACAGACTGAATTCAGTTCAGCTGGAGGAGGATGTGTGTTTTGAGGGTAGTTATATGTATAGCTTGTGGGGGTCGAGATAAATGTGTGAATATCTTGCTCTTTCATATGGACAGTGTCTTATGAGGGTTTCAAACTTGCTGAGTGGGTTTAGATAGGACTCGTTTTTTGGTTATACACTACAAATGGTCTGTCCCCATGTAAGATTTTTCTAGTTCTAGTCGTTCATTTATCATTATTCAACTAATCAGAGGTTTATATTAAATTTACATAATCAAGTCTCAATATATACCTACACTCAAGATCATGCATTAATTTTGCCACAAAGCACATGCAGAAAAAGCCTAATAATTGTGAAAAAGGAGACATTTTAATTATTTATTAATAAACAAATTTTACACAGTGCAGTCTCCGAGAGAGAAATGTAACCTTCACATATTACATAATGTTTTCGTTTTAGTTTAAAAGACATTCCAAACTTTCTGTAGATATATTTTTCATGTATGTGAGATACCACAATTTTAAGTAAACTCATTATCAGGAAAAAATTAAGGTGATGAGAGGGCGCCTCCCTGTCATTCATGCGCATGAATAATTTTCGCACAAACACTTGAATATTAATTTACATTTTGCATATGAATTACAATGTAATTTTTTTTTATATATAATTATTTAAAATAAAACCAAACAAGATTTGTAATGAAGATAAAATAAATACAAATGCTGCATATCTAGCATCACAAGCGCTGTGCAAATCTTGCACATATTTTACACACCTGCATTTAAATGCAGCTGCAATTTATTTATTTTTTCTTAAATTATATGAAAGCAAGTAGGGCTGGTTGATAAATTGATTTTATCGATTAACTCGAATGTGTATTTTACATCGGTTTGTTTGAAGGAAAATCGGTTTTCTTTTTAACATCCACCAACGCTCCACTCAGGGCTCCTGTAGTTTCGAGTGGGCTCAACCCAAAACGTTGTTTTCACTCGCTCCAAGAGCGCTCCATCATGAGAACAATTCATGCCAACAGCCCATAATATAACTGCATATTCAACAGTAATTCACGTTAAACATTTAGCTATAGCTTGATCAGAAGGTTATAGAAGGCAATAGTCAAGCGTGATGTCAGGCTAGTTCTCAAGGAGTTTGTCTGTTTCTTTTACTGATTATTTTCGGGTTAAAGCATGATTTAAACAGATAAAGCACTTTCACACGCAATTGCTTTCGAAATAATGCATTCAAACAAATGTAATCTTAGTGCTACCACATTATTAGTGTCTGATTTTGAATGATTTTGAAATCTGTAAGAAATGCATCGATCTGTTTAGAAAAAATAACGGACGAAAATGTACTGTTATTTTCATCACAAACAAAATGTGAACAGAAGAAAGGAGCAATTATAGATTTAATGCTTATAATGTTATTAGTTTGGTATGCGTTGGGGGAAAAAGTTTACACACAATAGCCTAAGCCACTTTGAAACTCTCCTGTTATTTTCTTTGTTTCTTTTTTATTTTTACAGGCTATGAACATAACATTTCAAACATACTGAAATCCACGCAGTGAGTGAGGAGCCGTGTTTCTGGTATCAGTGAGCGCGGAGCGAAGAGATTATTAAATGCTCTGAGCGTGGAGGGTAAGTTGTTGCTGCTCACAGACTCTGCTGCCGAGTGAGAGAGATGTTTCACCTGACATAATGAAGACGACTGAAGAAGCAGCACATCCGCCAAAAATCAACCTGCAGCAATGCTTGTTGCTCGACTCGCCAAGCTTTACTTTTGTAGGTCGCATGGTAGTAAATAATATGATGATATGACCTGCAGTCAATACTTAATAATAGTAATAAATAATACTTTTAATAAAAACATCAAAAACAAGCAGGGCTGTAACATAACCCATTTGGGATGTCTTGGTCTAGTGGTTAGAGAGTTTGACTCCTAACCCTGGGGTTGTGGGCTCGAATCTTGGGACGGCAATACCATGACTTAGGTGCCCTTGAGCAAGACATCGAACCCCCAACTGCTCCCCGGGCACCGCAGCATAAATGGCTGCCCACTGCTCCGGGTGTGTGTTCACTTCTCACTGCTGTGTGTGTCATACATTTGACTGGTAAAGGAATGATAAAGAACTATATTAAAACTTGTTTAGAAAAATGTCTTTGTCATTTGAATATTGATTTTAAGTAAGAAGGCAAAAAGTGGAGAAGGGAGGAGTTCCCATATACGTCTTAGCTGACGTAAAGTCTCATTCCCGCCTCTCAGGGAACCGAGGTTATGATAGTAATCGGAGATGTTTTCCACAACTGAATATGGTCTCAAATCCTGAAAAATAAAGTAGGCAATGGACTCATTTTCTGGGACCTTGGTGAAGCAGAAGGAAACTTGTGGGAACAACCGGCATCGATATCCAGCGTAGTTTGTTTTGGGTCACGTGGCCGCTGCTGCTTTGGGTCCTCTGTAATCATAAACTTGTCCAGGTGGTGACATTTAAGGTGTGTTCGTAAATTTGTGTTATTGCCTGAATATTTAACGTTAGTGCCACATAGCTTACAAACCACAACAGGAATTTCAGAGGGGAACAGAATCGACTGCAACACCGGCTGTGCGCTACTGCTCTGGTGTTTAAAATGCTCACAAACCATCACTGATGAACAGATGAGGGAAAAAAAAATAACTATTCAAGGCCAGATGATAACCCCAAGTCCCACTAAATTAGCAATTACTTGGTTTTGTTTACCTCTGAAACATGAAATGTGGAGTTTCTGCTTTTGCTTAAAAAAAATAACTTTTAATATATAAAAAACATTCTTTCAATTAACTATATTTTCTTGAGTTATTTTTACTTGACCAAAATAACCCAAATGGAGTTTGATATTACTTTGGAATGCACGATAAAAAACATGGGTAGCACTTTATTTTACAGTCCTGTTCCTCATGTACATACTATGTACTTATTATAGTAATTACAATAACTATGTAATAACTAGGTACTAACCCTGAACCTACCCCTACCCCTAAACCTAACCCTACCCCATGTAGTTACCTTGTATTACCAGAACTTTCTTAGATAAATACACTGTAAGTACACTATAAGTACATGTTAGTACACATGCTGTAAAATAAAGTGCAACCAAAACATGATTTATGAAAATCTGTTTTTGCAAATAAATTCTTAAAATGCAGCAACGTGTGCCGTAGCCTGTATCATTTAAAACATGAATGTGTGTCAGATCCGCGTCATGTTCAGCAGCGGCAGGACTTAAAGTGATAGCAGACAAATAACCCAGCTGCTGTGATATCTGTTAATCAAAGAAAAAAAAAAAAAGAGGGAAATCATTAACTACCGTAGCTGGATTAATCTATATTTAATTTAGAATGTAGTGTTTTGTAATTTTATCCAATTTCTATTTCCTACTTGATGAAGGGCACAGTTTATCTGCAGATTGGCTTGAGTTATATTAAAGTTTATATCACTTCATCTACAGCGATACCATTGACTTGATTGCAAATAAATGCACAGACACTATTTAAACTGAACAGAGATGACATCACTGAATTCAATGATGAACTGCCTTTATCATTTTGCATTATTCACACACTGTTTTCCTTATGAATGTTGTTCAGTTGCTTTGACGCAATGTATTTTATTTAAAGCGCTATATAAGTAAAGGTGACTTGACTTAAAGAAAGTTTTGATCAAGGCATTTTTGTATGATTAAGCTTTATTGTTTTATAAAATTGAGCATAACACAGTAATAAAATATAATACAATTTGATGAAGACAGATATTGGATGTGTAAATTATGCAGTTGGCAAAAATACAGACATGTTGCCACAGTTTGAAAGGGAAAACAGATGTTTGAGGTGTGGTGGCATTCATAAATATGGAATGTGTTAGAATAGAATAAAGACAAAGAGGGGACAAAGATGGGACCAACAGTACACCAATACAGGTGGAAATATTTTAGAAGTAATATGCATCTGACAACAAAACCTTGATGCACAGACTCATGATTGAAAGTGAGATAAACATACGACAAGGAAGATACATAGAGTAATTTAGATGATAATAAAATAATTGTAACAGAGACATTCCCTTATATGCAATTTACTTAAGATCCAGTTTGATGAAATCATCAGTGATGGAGGAGCTAGTATCTTCCACAGCAGTTTGTGGCTGGTCTCTTTCTTCAGCTCTTTCTTCTCCATCTCTACGCTGATTGTCAGATGGTGGGGGTGGAGGATTATTTGGGTTGTTCATTTGGGCCTGGTCTCTCTCTCTGTACACTTTGGCTTTCAGCTCCTCAAAGGAATCCTCAAATGATTTTAGGTTGTTCTCATAGCTTTGCACAAGCACAATGCCAGTTGTGTAAAAATGTATTGTGAGAATGGGATATTTTTTGTTATGTTTTTCATCATGAAATATGGTAAATTTTTCTCTAACTTTATCAACATGCTTATATTTATCACGAATGGCTGATTTCCATCCATCAATCAGTGTGGTGTAGAAGATTAAGTCGTATCTTTCCCCTGTCTCACCACTGGTCTGATCTTTGTTGTCAGCATAAAGAGTATCAGGATTTTCTCTCAAGGTCCTCTCTCTGTATTTTTTTTCCCTGCCCTTAGTAGTACAATCCCTTGGGTAAACAAACTTCCTGCTCTTTGCTTGCTCATTGGTCGCCATGGTGTTCTGGTAACTATGTGGCAGTGCTTCAGCTGCAGATTTCAGCTTTTAATTATGAAATATTTTATATGATACAATCTAATTTAGTTTCAAAGTTTTGATTCTTTTAATGCAAGTCAAAATCAGCTCTGTTTAGTATTTGAACATTACTAATGTGGTATTTTTTTTAAGCTGTATTCTGGTTCTTGAACATTTTGGAGGGAATCTGCAGGATGACGGTCCAGTAGTCAGATGCTTCGTTCTTCTTTCTTTTGTAAAAATTTATTTTCTAGGGGGAGAAATAGTGGGGAAAACAAGTGTTACTAAAATTAGAGTTGTGATTTCTAGGGTGCAGTAAAAAACATTATGTATTCAATCACAATATCATTGTCGCTAATGAGAAAAACTGTACATATATATTAGGGCTGTTAAGCGATTAAAATTTTTAATCTAATTAATTACATGATGTGGTGATTAATTAATCGCACATCAAATTTGGAGAAATTACTCCCAAAAGATCATTTAAAGTCATTGTTGTGTAAAGCATCAAACAGAGATTACAAAAAGTAGGTTCAGCAAGAAAAAAATTTGGTAAGACTCCATCACAGAGTAAGTTGTTGTCCTGCCTCATATAAGTGATCAATTGACTGTATAAAATAGCAGATAATCCACATAGGTCTGGGGTGTGGCAAGTGCGTTTAATGCGTTAATAATTTTATCGCTTTATTTTTCTCGATAATCAATTAATCTAATACATTAACTTACCAGCCCATATATACGTGTTAGTATCATTGTCCCATTTATGTTTACTGCTATTTATTCATAATGTATGAAGCAATGTTTCTCCAAACATTACATTTCATAATATTATTGTAGTCCGTAAATTAGATTTTGTAAATAAGTAAATACTTGAAGACGAGCAATACGAACTGTATTGAACGTATCTACATGTGAAGGGGTGGGGTGTCTCGATTCTCTTTTGGTTGGGGTAAGGGGAAGAGCCAGACAAACAAAGATTTCTTGGGACCACACTTCAAACAAAGGAGTGTGATTTATCTCAGCATAAACCAGCTACAGTAACATGGCTGCCCGAGCGAACAAAAAAGAGATGGTCAGACAGGCAGAAATCAGGAATGGCGTCAGGTATGTTAGGGGTAACCAGAATCGAAAACGGAACCAAGCAGAGATCAGGGGCCTGTTCTTTGTACGTCGCTAACTCGGTTAGCTGGATTTGATTGTTGACGATTTGGCGTGATCTTGGATCATTTGGTTCTTCAAAGCTCATCCCAGAGCTGCTGTCATAGCAACAGGTCCGTAAGCTTAAACCTGCTCGGGAGCAGCTTATTTCATGTAAACAGGATTAGATCGCTTTTTTTCAACCAGAACTGATACTCAAAATATGTCTGCTACCACCGCTACTTTATTACAAAAGTATCGTACTGATCCAGGGACAATAATTTAAAATAATCATTTAAAAAATTATTTAAAAATAATATAAAAATGCTGTGTAGTCCATAACAGCCTACTATAGACAGCCAGTTTTACTCACTGAAATATTTATTTGTCATAAAAGTATTACTTCATAATTGTATTAGAGTCTTACACACCTGCTATACAGATAATAGAGTTGTGCATTATTTTGAGTGATGACGGCTATTATAAGAGTGGCTTGATGGAGCGCAGGAGATGCAGATAACATGATATTGACCCTTAAGAAACTTTCATTAATGCTGTCACATAACAAATCTGTCCAAATATAAAATGAAATGAATAGATAATTTCTACATTGAAATAAAAATGTAAAGACTGCAAAACTATTATAAATTGCGAATCTAAATAATTGGGAATCATGAAAAAAATTCAAATAAAATAAAAACATGTATGTATTATAACATGTATGTAGTTTTGTTTGCTTGGCTAATTCCATATAAAAGTGTTCGAAGAACCCAATTAGCCGGATCATGATTAGCATGATGATATCATCTTGGATGTGTCATTTGATCTGGGATGTAATAAGCGACGTACGAAGAACGGGCCCCAGGGCAGGCAGCAGAGAATCACAGTTGAAATACACAATCCAAGATAAGACACGGGAAGAACAAACACAAGTGGAAATGCTAGACAGGCTAAACAAGACTTTGAAGTGAGTGAGAGTGATAGTGCTGCTTTTATGTGTGTGTAAATGAGGTTCAGGTGTGGCAAGGAAATTGGCTGATGAATGAGGTGCAGGTGTGGCAAGGTGATTGTGATGCAGTGACTCATGGGGAATGTAGTTTGGGTGTGGTGCAACAGTATGAGAGGTGCTAGTGTCCAAGTGACATCTGGTGGTTGATGGGTGGAATGGTCCTAATTGGAGTGCCCTCTACTGAAGTTCACGGGCACTCCATCTAATGACCCTGACACACACCATTATAGGTGTGTGTATTGTAGGAACTAGAAAACATATGATAACATAATAGTGGTGTCCCAATTCTTGAGGGGAATATTTTCACTCTGTTTCAAGGGAGTAGGGGTTGGGGTAGGTGTGGTAGAAGGGGTATTAAATAGAATTGGGATTCGACCAAGGTATAATGTGTATTGCATGTTAGGACATTCATTTATTAAATTGAAAAGTGTGTTTAGCTTTTCTTTTTTTTTTACCTTGTGTGTGGCCAATCAGGACTCCAGGGCAGAGGTGATGGGCAGAACTAGAAGGGAGACAGAAAGAGACCGGGGTGAGACAATTATTGGTATATATATGATAATTTGATTCTTGTGTTCCAATTTGAAACCCAATTAACTAATTTATAATGTGAATGCAGAAATAGGGGACTTTCAATCAATGTTCCCAGGCATCGCGTCACTGCTGCTGTCGTTAGAAGCTCTGGTTGCTATAGAAACTGTACTGCATATTCGCATTGGCTGGTCTAGCCTGAAAAACAAGGCATTTTTAAATGCTTTTTGAGCATAAGAAACAAGATATGAGACAGTTGTTGTCAGAATGTCGGCGCAAGCTAGATTAAATTGATTACTATGCTTTGAATATGGATATATTTATTAATTTTTTTACAAAAATGCATCAATTCACTACCCCCAGAGCCATGTGAGGCAATTTTTAACCCTCTGGAGTCAATTCACATGTGTACACGCGTTGAGGCATCTTCTTCTGATAACCCCAGAAAAGAACTTAAATTACACTTTCAGTTTTGATCATACAGATAAATCCAATACATCAATTGAATCTTCGGTATCTTTTTTTTTTTATACAGACATAATAACAACAAATCTTTGTGCATTTATAAAATAAAGATAACACACAAGGTGTGATGTCTGCAGCCTTTATCTGCGCTGATCTTCATTTACAAACATGTAATTAAAATGAACTGTAACTCTGTGAATACTCAACAAAGAGACATGCGAGATATATCTACAGAAAGCTTGACATGCCTTGGATGGCTTGACTGTGTGTAAATAATGGGCTAATTTTCACATTTGAGTGGACTATCCCTTTAACAATAGGCAAGTCATATGTTGATTTATTAGTTGAAAGTGATTTAGTTGATCGTTATAATCTACTAAAAGATGGAAACTCAAGGTAAACATTGATTAATGGTACAATTAGGGCCCGAGCACCGAAGGTGTGAGGACCCCATTGTATCTGCTCCGTTTATTATTATTATTATTACGGTACCCAATGAATCACATTTTTAAAGGCCTAAATATACTCAAAAAGTCCCGAAACTTTGCACACACCTCCGAACTGGCGAAAATTTACGTCTGATATGGGTTTCAGAAGTGGGCGTGGCAAAATGGCTCGACAGTGCCACCTATACGCCTCGAGCTACGTTTTACATACATGTATGAAAATGGGAACACACAAATACCTACAAAAAAAGACTCTTGGAGCAAAATTCTCTAAATTTTAACGAACTCCTCCTAGAGATTTATTCAGATCAACACCAAATTTGCTATGCCTGGGGCCCGTTCTTCGTATGTTGCTTATTACATCCGAGATCAAATGACACATCCAAGATGATATCATCATGCTAATCATGATCCGGATATTTGGGTTCTTCGAACACACCTGTTGTGTATGATTAGTATCGCTGGATTGAGTTATCTGAGATAATTGCACGTTCATGTGTTGGATTAAAAGGGGATATGTATCGATACTCGAAACCATGATCAGCAGTGCAGCGATAGGCTTGTGGCAAGATGGCAATGTAATGACGACATATCATTTAAAATGACACCAGACGGAAAACTTGACAAATTTCTGGACTTTTGTAAGGAAACAGCCAAGCAAACAAAACTACATACATGTTATAATAGATACATGAAACAGATAATAGATACATGTTTTAATTGTTTTATTATCTGCAAAATTGGCGTTGTTTTTGCCATTTTCAGTGGTTGTACTTTAACGAACTCCTCCTAGAGATTTATTCAGATCAACACCAAACTTGGTCAGTTAAATCTAAATGCCTTTGCGATGTTAAATTGCGAAGATCTTGAGGTTTCATTAAAGGGCATGTCCATGGCGGCCTGACAAATTTCGATGTTTCGCCATGAAAAAGGAAGTTGCTGTAACTCAAACATACAATGTCCAATCTGCCCCAAACTTCACATGTTAGATAAGACTTCTGCCCTTAACAGAGCTACATGCCCATATTCAGTTATAGTCATAGCAACAGCTGGCAACCTGCTGGCAACAGGAAGTGATATGTTTTAAAGTGTGACAAACTACTCCTAGAAATCTTTTGACATTAACATTAATTTTTTGTTGTCAGTCTAATCTAAAGGCCTGTGTGATGTTCAGTTATGAAGATCTTGAGTTTTGGTTAAGGGGCGTGTCCATAACGCCATGACAAAATTTGTTGTCTCGCCACAGCAAGAGAAGTTGTTGTAACTCAGGCAAAATGTTCGATCTTCCCCAAACTTCACATGTTCGATAAGAGTCCTGCCCTGAACACATCTGAAGGCCAATATTCCATTATAATGATAGCGCCACCTGCTGGCAACAGGAAGACTGGCACATATATGGAATAAACATTAATATATATTCTACATATATTTATGAGTTTAAACACATATTTCTCACCGTTCACCTATTTACTAAAGTCACTCGCTGCCAGTGAGCCCGGGTGCAAGGGCCCTTTCATCACTGCTTGCAGCTTAAATTACATATATTTTTTTTAAATCCGGGTGCTGTCTCTTTAAAAGAGTCAAGTGAGCGCTACAGAAACACTAGTCAAGGAGTGCAAACTCAGTTCCTGCAGAGTTTAGCTGAAACCTGATCCAACACTCATACTTGTGTGTAACCCATAAGGACTTGATTAGCCAGATCGGATGCGTTTAATTATGGTTGACGGGAACTCTCCAGGGCTGTGGCATTCCAGGAACTGAGTCTGTTAGTCAGAATGAAAGAATGGTGAAATACTATCTCAAAAGCACTATTCGGACGGGACTAGTTTTCTAAACTACGCTTGAGTTTGATTCTTACCACCTGACGTCTGTGATTTTCATGTACCAATTCGAACGGGACTAAAATCTCCGTGTTTATTACAGAGGTGAAGACAACAGTCAACAACATATATATCTAATGAAAAATGAATAAAATCGAGGATAAACACAAGTGTAGGAATGAACTAAGATTTACTGTGGATTTTACACTGTCTACATTGAATGCAAGCAGTATGGTGCAAAATTTCAAAAGCAAATGGAAGAATTTCCTTGTCTGGAAGAAACTCATACACATGCTGTTTTATGATTAGCTGCTCTTAAATTGTACATTTTAGTCACAGACACACAAACCTAAAGGTAAACTAGTCACTAAACACCTTTCTGTGAATCTCTTACAAAGACACATTGGATCATCTTGATCATGACATAAGGAAGTTTAAATAAAATCATCAAAATAACTTTCAGGTAAGCACAGCATGAAGCAGAAAGTTACCAATGTCACAGCACAAGACGAAACACATGCACATGAAAACAACTTATCAAGTATTAATTACTCACCTCCGATAATGTTTAAAATGTTTTTATTTTCCTGATCTGAATTGTCGTGTTGAACAGCAGCTCTGAAATTCCTTTCACTTCTGGATGTTTATAAAGACTTGTTGAACTTGTTTTCAGGAGGAGACATGAGAATAAAATGCTCTGGTTACTTATGTAATCTCGGTTCCCTGAGAAGGAAATGAGCGTTGCATATGAGGACAACTCCAGTTTACCCCAGTACTGAAGCCTGATTTGTTAACGTTTGTTTAGATGCACAACCCAAAGGCGCTTTAGTCCGCCAGAATGGGCAGAGCCGACCTCTATATAAGTTGGCTCAAGGCAAGTGTATTTATATAGCATGTTACATTTACAAAGAATCGTAAAAAAAGAATCACAACAATAAAAACAAGGAAATTAAAAACTTTTAAAGGGGTCCCATAAAGAAAGGTAATATATTCACTAAGGATGCACCGATACCACTTTTTCCAGTACTCGCACTATACCAATACTTTTATTGCATTTGTACATTTTTTTTTAATATTGGGTAGAGAAACCAAAAGAGTATGTATAATGTTAGCTGGTTAACTTCATTTATTAAGTAGATACAGTCAAACCTAATTTATTCAAAACACATCTTTAACATTACACTTTATCACAGTTTAATCTAGTTAGTTTAGAAGATAAAATATCACAAGAACTCAGAGTTAAACTGTGTAAGAACAAATTAATCTAGATAATGTTAGATACAACTGTCAGTATGACAATATTTACACATCTATCAATACTACGTCAGGCAAACCTTAGCCTTAATGACTGTCTGTTGTTTCCTTGCCATGCTGTCATCCAGGTTCATGCAGACTTGGTATGAAACATTTTGGTCCCAAATTTGTTTTACTGGTATTCCACTGTTTTAAGGGGGTATAATTTGACACAGTTTACTTTATTTTGCTAATCTTGCTTACATAAATTAACTATAGTATCCTACACCCACTAGTAAAAAAAAATATACAAAATTATATCTGGTCTGAATAATTTTTGGTTTCACTGTATATCTTTCGATTATTTTCAAACTTAATTATGCCCATTAAAATGTATTTTACAAGTTTTTGTTACTTTCTTTATATATATATATATATATATATATATATATATATATATATATATACACATACATACATATATGTGTGTGTGTGTGTGTGTGTATATGTATACGTATGTGTATGTGTGTGTATATATATATATATATATATATATATATATATATATATATATAGTTTTCTTTATTTTCATGACTATGAAAATTGTAGATTCACACTGAAGGCATCAAAACTATGTATTAACACATGTGGAATTATATATGGAATTATATACATAGCAAAAAAAGTGTGAAACAACTGAAAATATGTCATATTGTATGTTCTTCAAAGTAGCCACCTTTTGCTTTGATTACTGCTTTGCACACTCTTGGCATTCTCTTGATGAGCTTCAAGAGGTAGTCACCTGAAATGGTCTTCAACAGTCTTGAAGGAGTTCCCCGAGAGATGCTTAGCACTTGTTGGCCCTTTTTCCTTCTGTCTGCGGTCCAGCTCACCCCTAAACCATGTGGATTGGGTTCAGGTCCGGTGACTGTGGAGGTCAGGTCATCTGGCGCAGCACCCCATCACTCTCCTTCTTGGTCAAATAGCCCTTGATGCATTCAGTGTGACTCGACAATTTTCATAGTCATGAAAATAAAGAAAACTCTTTGAATGAGAAGGTGTGTCCAAACTTTTGGTCTGTACTGTATATTTTGCTCTATGGTTCATCATCTGTAATTTAATAGCATTAGAGCTGCTCCATTACAGCAATATATTACTGTAATGACGCACTTTGCTGTAATAATGAAGGGAACCACTCGTTATAAATCTGTGATATTTTTTTCACAAAAAGAAGTTGCATTTTTTGTTTTTGTTTTTATCTGAAACGTGCTGTGATTTATGTTCCAAAAGTCACTCATATAATGCAGAAACACTCAAGCAGAAGCATGATCGCTCTCTCTCTCACACACACACACACACACACTCACAAACACACACACGTTTGTTTTTGTGAAAAGTGGGGACATCCCATAGGCATAATGGTTTTTATACTGTACAAGCTGTATATTCTATGGCCCTACACAAACCCTACACCTAACCCTAACCCTCACAGGAAACTTTGTGCATTTTCACTTTCTCAAAAAAAAAAACTAATTCTGTATGATTTACAAGCGTTTTGAAAAATGGGGACATTCACAAAAACAAGAGTCAAGTCAAGTTACCTTTATTTATATAGCGCTTTAAACAAAATACATTGCGTCTAAGCAACTGAACAACATTCATTAGGAAAACAGTGTCAATAATCCAAAATGATAGTTAAGGCAGTTCATCATTGAATTCAGTGATCTCTGTTCAGTTTAAATAGTGTCTGTGCATTTATTTGCAATCAAGTCAATGATATCGCTGTAGATGAAGTGACCCCAACTAAGCAAGCCAGAGGCGACAGCGGCAAGGAACCGAAACTCCATCGGTGACAGAATGGAGAAAAAAACCTTGGGAGAAACCAGGCTCAGTTGGGGGGCCAGTTCTCCTCTGACCAGACGAAACCAGTAGTTCAATTCCAGACTGCAGCAAAGTCAGATTGTGCAGAAGAATCATCTGTTTCCTGTGGTCTTTTTCTGGTGCTCCTCTGAGACAAGGTCTTTACAGGGGATCTGTATCTGGGGCTCTAGTTGTCCTGGTCTCCGCTGTCTTTCAGGGCAGTAGAGGTCCTTTCTAGGTGCTGATCCACCATCTGGTCTGGATACGTACTGGATCCGGCTGACTGCAGTGACCCTCTGAAGAGCACACACACACACACACACACAGAACAGAAGTGCGCAAGCGTTCTCTCTCTCCCTCTCCCTACCGTTAAGTAACATGTGCATTGTTTTACTTGTTTTGATATATCTGTCTGAACTACAAACCTTCCAGCGAAGGGAAAGTCCAACACCCAGGGAAACACAGACCAGACACTGTGACACCCGTGAGACCTCCGTTTATCTTTGGAACACAGTTTAAGATATTTTAGATTTAGTCAGAGAGCTCTCAGTCCCTCCATTGAAGCTGTGTGTACAGTATACTGTCCATGTCCAGAAAGGTAAGAAAAACATCATCAAAGTAGTCCATGTGACATCAGAGGGTCAGTTAGAATATTTTTAAGCATTCAAAAATACATTTTGGTCCAAAAATAGCAAAAACTCTGACTTTATTCAGCATTGTCTACTCTTCCGTGTCTGTTGTGAGAGAGTTCAAAACAAAGCAGTTTGTGATATCCGGTTTGAGAACTCACTCAATGTAACCGGATCTTTTTGAACCAGTTCACCAAATCGAACTGAATCGTTTGAAACGGTTCTCATCTCCAATGAGCATTAATCCACAAATGACTTTTTGTTAACATTTTTAATGTGGCTGACACTCTCTTTGAGTTAAAACAAACCAATATCCCGGAGTAATTCATGTACTCAAACAGTACACTGACTGAACTGCTGTGAAGAGAGAACTGAAGATGAACACCGAGCCGAGGCAGATAACGAACAAAAGATTGACTCATTCTCGAGTCAATAACCATTTGCATCTGTTTTTGGATCACCAGTAGTTCTTTCGGACAGTTCAATTAATGCTCAGAATGGAAGTCTTACGGGTTTGGAACGACATGAGGGCGAGTTTTTAATGACAGAATTTTGATTATTGGATGAACTAACCCTTTAATATTCACATATTTGTGAAACACTGTTAAATATGTTGAAATATATTTTGAAAAATATTTAAAAAATGCATTGAAGAAAGCTAATTTTGCATGTTTAATTATGTTTGTGAAATTATATTCATGCGTTTTTGCAATGAATCCTAATTTTATTTCTAAACTATAGATTTACAGTTTAAATCTATTATATTCTATCTATTTATATCTATGTCTATTTATTTATATCTATTTATTTGAATCTATGTCTATCTATCTATCTAAACTGACTTCAAACCATTTTTTGCAAAAACAGCTTTCATATTCGCATTGAATTTATACAGTTTGATGTAGGCCTGTTATCCACTTAAACAATACTTGATCAAGTTTCAGGACATTTTATCTGTACTATTTATGTAAACACTGGTAACATTGACGTGTTTTAAGGTAAGTTTAGACACTAAAATCACAGAAATATACAAACTCTTCCTGACACTTTCTCACATATAACTGACACATTTTTTGTTGAATATTCACTTCACAGAATTGGTTTAGTGTCTTCGGGAAAAAAAGACCGTTAGCATCTCAACCGATAACTAACTATACAGACTAACTAAAGATTTGAGCTCTTATTAATGCAAGATTAAAGGAACAAGGAACTTTTCTGCCGTACCATGGGTGGAGCAGGCACAATGATATCACGCAGTGCCGGGTGGCATCTGGTTATTTGTTAATTTAGCCACTGTGCTAATAAAATCCTTGGATTGTTTTGGCAGTTTTTAGAGCCTGTCTATAGCTGGACATACTGTTTTTCAATGCAATTCTAAAAATGTACAAGTTAGTTTTTTTCCCATTTACGCTCATCAAGACTATGAGTTTCTTCCTTGAAAGAGTGTGTAACCAGGCATAAATCAATGGAGATAATCAGTGGTGTGCACAAGGGGGTGGGGGGGGGGGCTTGAGCCCCTGCCCCTGTGAGGTGCCCTTTCGATGCCCTTGGTCCAGATTTCTTCCGAGGGAAGGGGTGTGGGATATGAAGATTTTTGATTGTCGAGGATAAAAATGTCTCCACAATCTAATTTCTGTGCCGCTGAATTCATATACTGGGACCATAGACTGACTGCGACATACATGCAGTACCACCACTCCCTGTATGCTGACTATGCGGTTTGGGTAGGGCACCCACTCCCGGGGGGGCACCATCCCAGTTGCTCAAAAAACTAACAAAAAATAAACCTTTAGTTTTATATGTATGTTAACATATACGTACAGTAGATGGACAACCTAAATGGGTATTATCGCCGCGCTTACCGCCGCCACGGCGTTAACAGCAAGTCAGTCGTGTGTTAAAATCACTCGCGAAAATACCACCAGGTGGTGCAAAGGGACGGATTGCGAAATTAATGTAATTATAAAATGAGATAAAAAGAGGAAGTAAAACCACAATAACATTATAACGTTGTAACATTTATAATAAATCTACAGAGGTTTCTGATTCAGATTTACGCACTGCGCAAATCTTGCACACATTTTACACACCTGCATTTAAATGCAGCTGCATTTTATTAAAATTAAACTATTATATGAAAGCAAAAAAGGTCTGGGTGATAAATCGATTTTATTAATTAACTCAACTGTGTAATTTCCATCGGTTTGTTTGAAGGAAAATCATTTTTCTTTTTAACATCCACTCACGCTCCACTCAGGGCTCAACCATCCCCGCGCGACACAGAGACACACTGCTGAGCAGAGTATGAGTGGAGACGTGTGATTCTTATTGTATGGAGCAAGGAGCATATTTCTTTAAGAGTCTGAGCGTCGTGGTTTTCACTCACTCCAAGAGTGCTCCATCACAAGTACAATTCATGCAAACAGCCCATAATATAACTGGATATTCAGCGAGAATTCATGTTAAACATATTTAGCTAGCTTGATCAGAAGGTTACAATGACTGCAATAGTCAAGTGGGATGTCACAGGCTAGTTCTCAAGGAGTTTGTCTGTTCCTTTTACTGATTTTTTTCGGGTTAATGCACGATTTAAAAAGATACAGCACATTCACACGCAATTTTCGCAATAATGCATTGTAGCCGCACTGGGTTGTACATAGTAATTAACTCAAATGATATATAGGGAATTTGAATAATTAATCAGGAATATGATTAATATATATATATATATATATCTCATATGACAGTTACATTAATATTATTGAAGATGAAAAATAGCTCAATTGCATATATCAATAACTCATTACAGGGCACTGTAATTTACTTACTTTTGTACTTCAATATTCCATTCTTCATATCAATTATGGTGATATCTCTTACTGTAAATTACAGCAAATCAAACAGTGGTTTGTCCAGCAAACGGCCGTGAGATTAACTTATCAATTTTCAATAAAATGATCACTTCTTATAATTCAAGGAAAAATATTCTCTGGCCATGAAAACATTATCCTATCATTATGATAAATTTAGTTACTTAAAGTAAAAAGCGTGTAGCTAAAGATCAGACAATTCATTGACTCGTAATGTGAGCGCTTAGGCAAAAGCAATCATGAATATATATTGGTTTAATAATTGCACTAATAATACATCAAACTACAAATCACACAGAGTAAATACGCGTACGACAATACAAACAGTAAACTTTGTACAAGACATAACAGAATCCAAATGAGGGAGGGAGAGAGAGAGAGTGAGAGAGAGAGAATGAATGAGAGAGAAAAGACGAGAGAGAGGTGAGAGAGAGAGAGCGTGATTACAGAATAAGCTCAGTTATGCAAACTCACAGACAGTAACCCTTGAAAGACAACAACGAATCAAATCATAGACAAACTTTAAGCAGCATTTAGAGCTCCATAGAGAATGATACTTGCACGTGTCTCTTGTGACTCTTTGTGTGCTGGAGCAGCCTGAGTGTGGTCTTTGTAGCTAGACCTGTTCTCTCGTGTCTTCCGGGGTTTCTGCGGAATCGCGCAGTATTTGAAAGGTCCAACAAAGCAATGTTTCAGAATTCGTCTTCTTTGTGTGGAGACGCGAATAGGTGAATAAACTTGGTAAAAAAAAGAAACAAAAACAACGAGATGAAAGCTCCCGAAGGAGCCATGAGAACGGCTGTCCTCTCAGCCGCCGTGCTGAGAGGGACGGCGATAGGAGAGCGGACCAAGGCCGCGAAGAAGGACGAGCAGGGTCAGAAGCGTGGAAGCGAAGAGAAAGCTAAGAGAGGCTAAGAGGGGGTGGAACTTCCTGGGTCAGTCCTTTATAGCTCGACGGGTTCACGCCTCTGTTCGCGTGAACAACCAATGAACGTAGGAATGTGGGGGTTTCGTGTCTCCTTTGAGGCTCCTCACGTGACTCTGGAATTTCTTGTCTTAAATAATTTAGAATAGGCATTTAGTGTAAAAAGGTTTCATTTTATATGCCTGAATTCAAAATCTAAAAGTGTTGGGTTTGCATTGTTTTAGATTCAACGAACCGTGATTCATTAGTTCAGAACCCATGAATCGATGACCTGCATATCCGTTACAGCATTCAAACAAATGTAATCTTACAGTGCTACTACATCATCAATATATGATTTTGAAATCTTTAAGAACTTCATCAATCTTTTTAGATAAAATTATAAATTTAAAGATGACAATGTTATTAGTTTGGCATGTGGTAGGGAAAACAAGTTTACATACAATAGCATAAGCCACTTTGAAACTCTTTTTTTTATAGGCTACGTTATGAATGTAACATACTGAATTATTTTGTCCACGGAGTGAAGGCGAGCGGTGTTTCTGGTATCAGTGCAAACGGATCGGAGTGATTATTAAATGCTCTGAGCGTGGAGGGGATGTTGTTGCTACTCACAGACTCTCCTGCCGAGTGAGAGAGATGTTTCACCCAAAGAAATGAAGAAGACCATGGCAGAACAAGCACAGCACATCCACCAAAAGCAACCTGCACCAATGCTCGTTGCTTGGCTCCCCAAGCTTTACTTTTGTAGGTCGCATGTCAGTAAATAATACGATGATATGATCATGCAGTCAATACAGATATTTAATAAAAATATTAAAAACAAGCAGGGCTGTAACATAACCCATTAAAAAATGCACGCCAGGTCTACACCGGACACGAGTGGAGCGATCCGACAAAAGACAACAGAACCCAGTGATGGATACACTGGACAAGATCCCCATCAAGTGAACTAATGCTCGTTCTGTTTATGACGAAATGCACTGACACTGCAACCCGGTATCACAACAAGATGTGAAATAATCACGTTGGCCCACTTTAGAAAATGTGTAGATGTCACAGTTTAACACCCTCAGACGTGAATCTTACACGTTAGCGTTAACACGTTCCCATGGAGAAATATCCGGATGTTGACCTATTCTACACGTTATCGCTGTAAGCTCTGCCATAACAATCTATTTTAGTTTTCATTAAACTGAGAAAAATGACATTCTGTTGTATTGACGATCACAGAGCAATTTTCTATTTAGTTATTTAAAGTGTAATATTTTCATGGTGAAAAGCATTCATTTGCCTTGTTACACGCCGAAAAAACGTCTAAATTAGGGATGCACCGAATCCGGATTTTTTGGGTTCGGCCGAATACCGAATCCTACTCGCATTCTTATTCCATTATCACAGTAAAACACATTAATGAAGTAAACAACATCCACAGCCATGTATTTTTCATTTTATTTTAACTGTAAAAAAATATAATAAAAAAAAGAATAGGCAACATTATGCCAGGATGACAAGTGAGAAAAACTTTTTTGACAATTACCAAGCTTTTGCTTACCCAAGTAAACAACAAAAACCTTTCAATAAAAGTGCAGAAATGCAAAGAAAAGTTTTTCTTTTCTTTTTAAAAATCAGGATATGTTTGGTGACTTAACTGAAATTAATGTAATTGAACATTAACTCAATAAACATGGATAGTAGGCTGTTTATTTTTCGTTTATAACAGTAGGATAGGCTACGATTAGAACAGTAGCCAAATATTACGAAAAATATTACGGAAGATCACACACCTCCTGCATCATAATTAAATTAACGTAAAACCCTCTAATCTTTCACATGAAATGAGTTTCATTTAAACAAAACAAGACGCTCTGCATTATCAGGTGACAGCCGGTTGCGAGTGTGAGAACAAATGTCCCCAGCAGTACTGAAAAGTCTTTGACTAGGCACAGAGGTAGATTTTTGCCAGCAGTGGAAATCGCTGCTGGTTTGTCTTCCGCCACTGAAGAGGGTCTTCTCTAAGAGGTATCAAAGGCTCACCGAAAAAAAACGCTTATCTCCACGTCAGCACCCGATGTGACTGGCTGGCTCTGTATTACTACGGTATAAATCTTCCCAGTTGCTCAAGATTCCTGAAAAGTTTAGTTTAGAGCGAACTGTCGGGCCGTGTTCCTCCTCATATAAACACCTTTACGCAATCAACGGCCGCGTGACTTCGACCAGCATTCGGTGAAAAAAAAAACCTAAGGTTCGGCCGAAACCGAACCCCGTCAAAAAGCCCAGTATTCGGCCGAATCTGAATCCTGGATTCGGTCCATCCCTAGTCTAAATGTCACATTTTTATTTAAGTAATGAGTAAAATGTCTATTTTTCTTGCTTCCCCCAGCTCCTCGTATAGGTGAAAGGTAAACAATGTATTATATCGACGTTAAACCACGTTAACCATAATCTTTTAAATACTTAACCTTCCGTTGCTTAGAAACTACGGGAAACAATTAACTACAGTTACTTCAGTGCCATAGGTTAGCACCTTAGTGCTTATACAGATTAGGATGATGACGTTATATTCTAGCTTGCAACCACGACTTCCTCCTCTTGGACTTCATCAAGCAGGTAAGACACGTTGACAAAAATATGTACAACAATGTAATTATATAAGAGCTATTCCCATTTGCAATATTAATGTATTAAATAACTTGACCTTAATGTATGTATAACCTTAAGTGTTTGGGTTATTAAGGATTTACCAAGAATAAATGGCCTATTCAATGAGAATATGGAAATAGGTACAGGCCTAATAAATTAATAATGATGAAAATGTTACCATAATTTCATCAATAAGTTCAACTTAAATATATTATCAGTAAATCATTTTAAACATTTCAATTTATTTGATCAGAGCGGTCTTTAAAACGGTCCGGATCAACTGAGCACATCAAAAAATGTTTTATGATTGGCTATTTATAGTGTCTCTTGTATTGTTAATTGGGCTAACTTTAACTGTTCCTCATAAGAATAAAGTAGGCTATAAACTCATCATCAAATACGATTATTTGAGTTATAGACTATACACCCCCCCCCCATTTGTTAAGAAAACATAGGTACAATGAAAGGCGCTATATAAGTTTAAGTTGTTATTAACTATGCTATTAGGTGTAGTGCCATATTTAATTAGACCAGTAGTTGATTATCTAATGTGTAGGCTATTTTACCCCCCACCCCCTGAAGTATTGACTTCTGTTAATACTATGTTGGAGTCAGTCAGAGAAAGTAGCAGCCTCGGCAGCAGAGATCCCACAGCCTCCCTATTGGGGGGGGACTAATCGCCCCAATAATTAGAAATCGCTAAACCATTTTATCAAATATTGCCTAATCGAGAGAGAGAGAGAGAGAGAAATGGAAGTTGAGTTTATTCGCGTCTGTGCGTTTATCTTTTTAGAGTGAGTTTACTTAAAAAACAGCGATTGTATCCTCTCTTCGCTGGAAAATATAATGTAGCGATTCAGTATTTTAACTGTATTTAATAAAAGTCACGGGGCAGCGTTGACAAGCTTATTTTCTCCTGGATGTTTAAGCTGCGCGATTTCCAATGTGTGTGTGTGTGTGTGTGTGTGTCAGTAAGCAGCTCATTAATACAGAACAATAATTAAAGGCTCTAATGCACACCAGTATACGTGTGTATTGTAAGAGCTAGACGACGAATGATGGCGTGTGACATTATGGTAGTGGTGTCCCAATCCTTAGGGGAATATTTTCTACCCTACCCCTTGACACTGTGTTTCAAGGGACAAGGGGAAGGGGTATGCGGAGGGGAAGGAGTATGAAATAGAATTGGGATTGGGCCTAAGTGTTGCATAGTTACATAATGTACTGATATTCCACCCTAGATGCTGTTTATAATTCCAAATTTTGTATTACTGTTTGCTTTTATGTTATTATGGAGCCCCTTCTCTTCCCATTCCGACCCCTCCAGCCCCTACTCTTCCCATTCCTACTCTTTACATTCCTACCCCTCCACCCCCTACTCTTCCCATTTCTACTCTTTCCATTCCTACTCTTCCAGCCCCTACTCTTCCCATTTCTACCACTCCAGCTCCTAATCTTCCCGTTCCTACTCTTTCTATTCCTACCCCTCCAGCCCCTACTCTTCCCATTCATACTCTTTCCATTCCTACCCTTCCAGCCCCTACTCTTCCCATTTCTACCACTCCAGCTCCTAAACTTCCCATTCCTACTCTGTCTATTCCTACCCCTCCAGCGCCTACTCTTCTCATTTCTACTCTTTCCATTCCTACCCCTCCAGCCCCTACTCTTCCCATTCCTTCTCTTTCCATTTCTACCACTCCAGCTCCTAAACTTCCCATTCCTACTCTGTCTATTCCTACCCCTCCAGCGCCTACTCTTCTCATTTCTACTCTTTCCATTCCTACCCCTCCAGCCCCTACTCTTCCCATTCATACCCTCCAGCCCCTACTCTTCCCATTCATACTCTTCCCATTCCTACCCCTCCAGCCCCTACACTTCCCATTCATACTCTTCCAGCCCCTACTCTTTCCATTCCTACTCTTCTAGCCCCTACTCTTCCCATCCCTACCCCTCCAGCCTTTAATCTTCCCATTCCTACCCCTCCAGCTCCTAATCTTGCCATCGCTGCTCCTGGAGGAAACAAGAGGAAGGAAAATAACGGTGGATATATGTTTTTAAAAACATGTATCTAATTTATTTTTGAGACAAATAATCTAGTGATTGTTTTACATTAGAAAATTAATGGACATTTCACCAAAAACAAATAGTGTATTTCAGATTGCTCTCACAGCAGCCAGGAGGTATACAAGGGAGATATTTTGAAGAAACGAGTTAAAGAGGTTGGTCAGCCATTACCTGATATGGATAAAAACTAGGCAGTAGAACATTAAAGAATGGATATTAATGCAAGGTTAGAACTGAACTTATTAACACGTAAGACTTATCTACATTGCACATAATGATATGACATGATTTTCCACTATTACTTCACATGTTTTACATTTGTGGTTCAAGATTTTATTTGTCACATACACAGTAATATAGAGAATATATAACCAGCAGTGAAATGTAAAACAGGCCCGCTCCATGCACAGTGCCATTATTATCATAATACAAACACAAGAAGAAATTTCGAATATATATATACAGAGATACTTACAGAAATATTTGGGTGAACAGAAATTTACAAGACGTGCAATGAAGAACAGGTTATTGTATTTACTGTATGTAGACAGATATCATATACTTTATTCAGACAACATAACTCAAAATACAGTCCAAAATAAAGAGTCTTTTATTTATGAAAGTGTATTGTTAGTTATTGCACGTATAAGCCTACTTAACTACTGTACTTTAAGTGTAGACCTACAGATTACATTTCTTACAGTTATTAGGTTTTTTAACAATTTTGCTTCATCATTAGGGGGGTTTTGTGTGTAGATTGAGGGGGGAAATTATTTTAAACTATTTTAACACAAGGCTGCAGCAGAACAAAAAAGTTTATTCAAATAAATTTGTTGTGTAGCTGGCAGTATTGAGAACAATCAAACTAACTTAATATTCTGCGTTTTCATTAGGGAAGGAAGGAATACCTTCTGAAATGGCACACTTGCAGTTTATGGTATGCATGGAAATCTTTACTCTTTACCTCCTTTTTGTTTTCAGTGCTGTTTTTTTGTCTGTAAACAGGATTACGCAAAAACTACCAGATTGAGTTTCATGAAAGGTGTATCATGGGTCAAATAAGTACCCATGATATTTTAGAGCGGATCCAAGTCACGAAGTTTCACATTCGCCAGCGTTGTGCCATACAGCATTTCGCCTAATCATTCCTTTCTTTTTATGGCCCTAATTTGTTGGTAGTTTCAGTAGTTAAATATACAAAAATAGCAAAAATGTAGTTTAAGTATTTGAATTGATATACAAATAAGAATGCATTTGAACTACTAGGAAGCTACAGCAAATGCAGTCAAATTAATAATTTAATGGTTTGTAGTTCACGATTGGTTATTATTACCATCCATCCTTCTCTTTATGATTCCTACATGTGTGTTGTACTAATTAATTTAATTTCACTATTACCAGCTGTGTCAACTTCAATAAAATGGTCAAATTTCTTGTTGCTCTTAAGGGTCATGTCAGTAATTTCTTCACATATCAGCCTATGAAACATACTTTATACAGGACATAAACGCACAATTATTTGTAATAGCCTAATAGTTCACAATATTACTGTTTTTTTTAATCAGATAAATACAACCTTGAAGTTACTTATTCAATTATTTATTAGCTTTATAATAATAATATACCTAACACATATAATATCAAAACAAACTTTAAACTGATGAAAGAGAATAGAAAACCAACTGAATCTTTTCAAACTGAAATTTTCAAGTTAAATGTTTTCAAAGAAAAAAAATGTGAACGCAAATTCTTCTATAGCGATTTAAACATCCTTATTCAAATGCTGTACAAGTCATAACGACCTAAAAAGAATCAAACGTATGAATATCTTGTGACCCTAACTGCAAAACCAAAAATATAAAGCCTACCTACCATTTATGCAAACCAAAATAGTTGCTCTTCCAGCAGATTCTGTGATGTTTGTTGGGTCACAGGTGCACAGTCGGTCAGGTCTCACTGTAGGCAACATCCGAAATAAAAAGAAATTGCACAATTTCGAAAAGAGCTTAAAGGACTGTCTGATTGACAAATGTAAATACTACAACACACACACTAATCAGAGCAGTACCTTGATTTTTTAATGTACATCTGCGATTTTCTTTCACACAGCACACTGTTGGTGGAATGGGCCGGTAAAATCCATCAATGCAGGACTCCCTGTTATGGAGTACCAGTTTTTTGTGGCAAATTATATCACACGCCATACACAGCCACTCTTCAGGCATGCAGTCTCTGTGACGAATAATGGCAGGAGATGAGCACTGACTGCATTTATTTTCCTTGACCACCCGGGAGAACAACAAGCAGTCCAGGTGGTAGGGCCTTGCTTTCTGCCCCTCATCTTGGTCTGCAGACTGTCGCAAGCTCCATGATGATGATGTTGAAGGAGGACCATCTGAAGCTTCAACAGTTGTTTCCAGAATCTCCTGCAGTTTCTGCATCTCACTGTCTGAAAGAGGGGCATGAAAAAAGCTCCTTAGGAATTCCACAAACACCCCATTGTGGTTCTGGAAAGATTAAACTACTTGGTTACAATATAGTGAAGTAACAAACAGTCATTTTACACTGTTCATTTGATTATAAAATGTCAATATAGAGTCATCCTACCAAGTAAGTGTTGGGTACCTCCTTAGCTGGGTCACAAGGATTCAGGACTGAAAGATATTGGGATAAAGTCTCCCTTAAATAATTTGGCAGTTTGGTGCAAGTAAGTAATTCAGATATAATACTCTTACCAGAAAGAATATACAGTAGGATACAGATGAAGACCAACCTGTAGCTGAAGAACGCATACGCGTTTTTCCGCTTCTGCTCTTTCTTTTCAGCAGTGGACGACCTTCACAGTCTCTCTCAATCCACTGAAATTTATTCTCACGGTTAGAGGGTGCACTTTTCTCATCTTGTTTTTCCTTGCACAAGAGAAAATCAACATTACATGTAAACACAACAGCAGTGGGTTTTCTCCCATTTTTACCCACTTTATGAATCCCATTCATTTGCAAAATGAGCAGACTGCTGTATAACTAAAGATACTCACTTTCATTTGAGCCAAAAGCAGGTCTGCATGGAACATAGCATCCTCTGATTCACCAGTTTCCTGCTCAGCCATCTTAATTGTACAACTAAATTGCTGACGTTAAAAGTCTATTGGAAAATTAAGACATTTACTGAGTTACCAAAGAACACCATAAAAATATTAAATAAGTTATTTAATATATTATTATTGCAAATGAAAATAGCCCTTATATAATTACATTGTTGTATATATTGTTATCAACACCTCTTACCTGCTTGATGAAGTCCTAGAGGAGGAAGTCTTCTTCTTCTTCTTCTTCTTTTTTTGGCAATTCGCATCAATTTTGTGCATTACTGCCATCTACTGTAAGGAGAATGTTGTGGTTGCAAGCAGATCATTAACGGATATTTTCCCCGAATTTTCACAGCTGAAAAAAGCATGCAAATTTCACATTTGAGAGTATTACTCCTGTGAAGTAGTTATTCAGTGTGTTTTTTTTTTCTTTAAATTAAACTTTAGCAAATTACAGTGACTCACGTGATACATTTTTTTTTCTGTCGTGTTGTTTTCATGTTTGGTAAGGGTATGCACTATTAATGTATTCTACCATACACAGCAAAAAAAAAAAAAAAAAAATTTGCTGGTTATGGTTAACATGGTTTAACATCGACATAACACATTGTTTCCCTTTCACCTAAACGAGGAGCTGGGGGAAGCAAGAAAAACAGACGTTTTACTCATTACTTCAATAAAAATGTGACGTTTAGATGTTTTTTTCAGCGTGGAACAAAGCAAATGAATGCTTGTCACCTTGAAAATATTAATGTTTTTTACATTTTAAATAATTCAATAGAAAATTGCTCAGTGATCGTCAATACAACAGAATGCCATTTTTCTTTGGTTTAATGAAAACTAAAATAGATCGTTATGGCAGAGCTTACAGCGATAGCGCGTAGAATAGGTCAACATCCGGGTATTTCTCCACGGGAACGTGTTAACGCAAATGTGTAAGATTTCCACGTTTTCCAGAGTGGACCAACGTGATTATTTCACGTCTTGTCATGATACCAGATTGGCTCAGGTGTTATGAAAGCCCAGGTTGCTCTGATAGTGGCCTTCAGATCTTCTGCATTCTTGGGTCTGGCATATCACATCTTCCTCTTCACAATACCCCGTAGATTTTCTATGGGGTGAAGGTCAGACGAGTTTGCTGGCCAATTAAGAACAGGGATACCATTGTCCTTAAACCAGGTACTGGAAGCTTTGGCACTCAAGTCAAGACACCTGTATTTATGTATTGCTTTAAACAAAATACATTGTGTCAAATCAACTGAACAACATTCATTAGGAAAACATTGTGTCAATAATGCGAAATGACAGTTAAAGGCAGTTCATCATTGAATTCAGTGATGTCATCTCTGATCAGTTTAAATAGTGTCTGTGCATTTATTTGCATTTAAGTCAACGCTATCGCTGTAGATGAAGTGACCCCAACTAAGCAAGCCAGAGGCGACAGCGGCAAGGAAAACGCTAATGACAAGCTAACGAGTGATAACGCTTTGCAGGTGTACTTCACTCACGATATATAATAAAAGTGAACGATCAAAATTAATCTGATAAGATTGATCAATTATATCAGAAATATGGTGTGAATTAAGTTATATTTTATCACATTAAAAAATAGAGAATGATAGTAAGATAAAGATTAAAAAAAAAAAAAAGTGCCTTGGCACGTCCTGTTTGTAAATCAAATCTGAATCTCCATGAAGTTGGTCAGCAGCAGGAAGTATGAAGTGCTCTAAAACTTCCTGGTATACGGCTGTGTTGACCTTTGACCTCAGAAAACACAGTGGACCAACACCAGCAGATGACATGGCTTGACACAAGGAAAGCGACAGCTGAAACCATGTCTTGCATACGTCTGTGTGTAGTGGTTCTTGAAGCATTGACTCCAGCTGCAGTCCACTCTTTGTGAATCTCCCCCACATGTTTGAATGGGTTTTGTTTCACAATCCTCACCAGGGTGCGGTTGTCCCTATTGCTTGTACACTTTTTTCTACCACATCTTTTCCTTCCCTTCACCTCTCTATTAATGTGCTTGGACACAGAGCTCTGTGAACAGCCAGTCTCTTTTGAAATTACCTTTTGATTCTTGCCCTCCTTGTGCAAGGTGTCAGTGGTCATCTTTTGGACAACTGTCAAGTCAGCAGTCTTCCCCATGATTGTGTAGCCTACAGAACCATTATAGAATACAGAATACATAGAGAGACCATTTAAAGGCTTTGCAGGTGTTTGAGTTAATTAACTGATTAAAGTGTGGCACCAGGTGTCTTCAATATTGAACCTTTTCACAATATTCAAGTTGTCAGTTATAAACATCACAATTAAAAGAAATAAACGTTTAAAATATATCAGTCTGTGTGTAATGAATGAATATAATATTCAAGTTTAACTTTTTGAATGGAATTAGTGAAATAATTCAACTTTTTGATGATATTCTAATTATATGACCAGTACCTGTAAATGGTTAGTAAAGCAAAACCATGTTAAAGTGAGGTTACTTTGGTTTAACCATTTTATTAATTTTTTTATGTTTTTATTTAAAGGTTCAGTTTTTCGTGCTTTTTTGAAGCTTTGATTGTGTTTACAGTGTGAAATATAACCGCTATTTTCACTGTCATAAAAACGGGCTGATGACTTCATTGAACAAGGAAGTCCCTCCTTCAGAAATATGTAACGGGTTCTGATTGGGCCTGTGGGTCCTGTGTTGTGATTCAACATCAGCTGAGCACACGCTGCCCTCCTGGAAACGCGATTGGAGTAGTTTTGAGAAGCAAGTGGGCAGGAGCATGTGCTGCAGATGTACTTATAATCACAGGAGCGTTTTTATTGACGAGATGCGCATGAAAATCGCATTAGATTTTTTTGCACAGCCCTAACATCTAGTTAACAAAGCTAAACAGCGTTGTACTTTGTGTAATAAGTTATAGATACTTAAACACACCAACTTAAATAATAAAATACATTTACCGGTTGTGATCCATAAACAACGCCTTCTCCAGACTAAGAGGGAACTGCTTCATCTTTCAGGAATAATCTTTGTGCGAATCCAGCATTAAACTGATTGAGATTGAGGAAGCTGTCCTCAGCAAAATGTGCTGCACATAGTTTTACATGTGGATTATAATTTTCGGGAACCGAGTTAAACATGAATTGTAACCATTGATCTCTAAGTACAGCCTTCCCTGGGAAGGCCAAATAAAGATGATTGGACTCAGAGATGAAAATAACAGCATTTCGACCACATGGCGACAAACACAAACGCAACTCTTACTCCTTCTCTGCGCCCCTTTTTTGTGTATCCATGTGGGCAAAGGTTAGTCAAAAAACTGTTTTAGTGACGTCATTACTGCAGGAAATAGAGGGCTGTAGTCCAAACTGATCGTTCGTTGTAGGCGAATTCTGTTAAATAAAATATCTCGCTTGGCATTGAACTTTGAGCTTTAGAATTTTACAGATATTATTTATACTCTAACAACAACATTACACACTAACTAAAGTTTAAAACGTGGGATCACGAAAAATGGGACCTTTAATTTTTATAAAGGTTAATATGTAATTAAAACATTTATGTAACTGAGTGCAGAAAGGAACATGAGTAATCTTAATCTGTAAAACTAGTCCCGTCCGCATAGGGCTTTAGCCCATGTTTTAATCAACCTCAAAGCATCCTTAGCTGTATATGACTTTCTTCTTTCAGATTAATCCAATCTGTGTTATATTAAAAAGCATTCTGGTGCTTCCAAGTGTTAAATTGGCAATAGGTGGGTGTTTTTATTAAACAATCCAAAAGTAGTGGGTTTAAACTTTATTGTCCAGCACTGTGGAAATTTTTCTTTGGCTTCTCATATGACACAATTACTCAAATAATACAAAAGAGCACACACATACACAAAAAAATTTATCATAAAGAATACCTGCCTACCTTTCACTTAAAATAACTACCACTGGTACAAAGGAATATATCTCCTTCCAGATGGGAGCATTAAAATTCAGCTCCAAGTCTCAAAAGCCGAATCATTCATGGAGGGTGAAAACATGTGATTTGAACACAGAGGTGCTTTCCTTGATATTCCAAATAGCCCAAATTTCTTCCTAAATTGTACCCAGATTCTAAGGGAGTCATAAAGCAGAGGGTTGTGTTTATATGTGTGCAATTCTAAGGGAAGTGCTGAGCTCAACAGAGCAGGTAAAGATGTTTTCCCACAATTGGATGCTTCAATGTGCACCCAAGAAGGAGTTTCTGAATTTGAATCACTAAACCAGTAAAGCAGGGTATTAAAACCGTATGAACTACAAATAAAGTCAGTATGTGAAATAAATAAAATAAATAGATGGCTCCAAAAATTCTTCACAAAGAATGGCCTTCTCAGCTGCCATAGTTGCAACTCTTGCGTCATCAGAACAGTGTGTTCAACGCATCACCGTTTCTGTTTAAAAACCGTTGTGCAACGTTTTGTCGGGGCTGAACGCAGCCCAGATTTTTCTATCCAAATTATATCTCAATTCTGATTGTTTTTTGGAATGTTGTTCCAGGATCAACGAGGATGTTGATCGAGGAACATGTTGTACCTTGTGAAATCATCATGTCCAAGGTATGTCATTTTTCATGTCCGTATGTAATTTTTTTAATGCCACTGTGTTACGTCCTGAGATAAATTTATTTGTGATTTGTTCTATGTGCTTTGTTCTGTTTTTGTCCCCATGTCTGCTGCTACTAGTCATATGGACGAGATTGGGTTCACCTGGTGCTGATTTGCTGCCTATTCACCTCAGCTCCACTGATTGGCTGCAACCAGAAGAAAGTCAGCATATAAAGCCAGCACTTTCTTACAAGCAGTCAAGTCAAGTCAGCTTTATTATCAATTCCTCCACATGTATGATTCATATATACAGAGAATTTAAAGTACAGTAAAGCCTAAAAATCTAGATCAAATATAAAATACAAATATACAATAAGTGCATGTAAAAAAGACGTATAATAAAAAAAAAAGTTAAATAAAGCAGCATAAAGTGCATGACAGATAGAGAGCAGACCAGTGAAGTGAACAAACTGCAGATAAAAAGATTTTTATTGCAAAAAAAAAAACGCTTATTCAGTCTGATTAAAGTGACAAAGGGGTCAAGCGCAGTTATTTTATTTAACTGACTGAAGAGGTAATAGATTGACGTCAGTTCCATGCTGAATGAAGTAGTGAGAAGACAAATGCTGCACAAAGTGACTGGTGTATGTCATCATATGTTGGGGGGGGGGTTACCATTGGTGCTATTGTGAATGTAGTTGAAGATATATATTTTTGTAAAGAATGAAACCTGTGGGGAGGTGGGTGCCATGTATAGTCAGGGAGAGCAAGTTATTCTGTCATTTTATTTTTCTTTTAGGTTTATGTATTTGTAAATTAGGATTATAATTAAATCAGAAATGATTTGATTGTTTTGTTGGCAATTGGTCCCTCCTGAAGCTTGTTTTCTCCTTCATCTTTTACTTTTGATTCAATAAATATGTTTAAACTGGTTCTGGATGTGTGTTGCTGGGGCTGAAGACAAGAAGTTCCTGTGCTCTCTCTCCAAAATGTGTAACTCCTATGCCATTAACCTTAGACTAAGAAAAGTCTAGCCTGTTCCAGAACATTTTGACAAAAATATTCAGATGTGTGTTGTGCATTTTAAGACGAGGACTGTTTCCTATAGGGGTGTGCGATATGACAATTTTTGATTGTGGAATTTTTCGACTTTCGTTATGTCGAGATAACGAGAAAATGTAGTAGTTATAACGAGAAAATGACTTTTGTTATGTCGAGATGACGAGAAAACAAGAAGGAAAAAAATTATAATGCATGGCCACTTAGAACTTCCGTAGTATATCCATAAACGTATATTTTTTCATAGTATTCTTGAAAATATGTTTGTTTTTTTTTCTTGTTTTGATTAGATTTTTTTGTTTGTTTTATAAAGATTTTTGCATATTTCAAATTATGAGTCCCCAAATGTGTTTGTGTCGGGATTAAAGTTCAATGAATAGCTTCGGGTTCGGGTTGGGCTCGGGTTTGTAGCTAAATGAAAACTAAATGCAGTAGGCTCCGCTGGTTTCATAGATGCACAGATATAAATATTGCACACCGATATCAGAGATCACGCAGCACACACAGCACGGACACTTTTATTAGTAAAATAGCATCAACAGGTTACTGACTTACAACATTATATTTCTCTGCAATGACTGGGTAAAATTGCAGTTTTTGAAGTAACCTAATTTGTAACAAAAGACACGAAGGTTCACACAAAAAAAACTTTCCCTCTCTCTAATTCAAATAAATTATAGAGTCAGGTTATGCACTCTTCATGTGAACTTTATTTTTGTTTCCAAATGCAATGACTTTAGTTTTTTCCTTGTTTCAAACCTCTTAAGCACAAATGTTATTTTGGGGATTTGCATCCGCCTGGATTTTTCAGACCTAAATTTAAAAGCTTCCCATAACCACGTGCAGAGGTGTACATACAAAAGTTTCATTTTACAGGAAACCCTTTAAAATTACATAAAACACCGTTGAAATGGATAAAAAATATTTTATATGTTGACTGTGTTATAAATATGGGAAAAAGGTTTTTTTTTGCCTGTCTTTTCTTTTTTGAGTTTCATTGCCTCATGGGACCTATTTTATGTGTTTCCAGCACATGTCAGCTAATAGAGGAAATTTGTTTCTATCATAATTTATGCAAAAGTTATTCTGTTTCAACTGACGGAAGGAATAATAATAATAATAATAATAATGAAGTTACATAAACTGCTGTTTGTGACAAATAATATTATTCATGTTGCGTTTCATATGATGAACATCCTCAATACAAAGCACTTTTTGTGTGTTCTAAACACGGTCTTTGAAAGTGGATAACTCGAGCCCTGTGTGCTCTAGCAAACTGCAGACAGTTGTGGTTATTAGAAAAAATAATTTTGTCTTAATCATGTAGTATGCAAGAATAATTCTTATTCTACTGAAGGGTGGTAAAATACACTTTTTTTTTTTTTTTTTTTCTAATTGAAAATGCCAAGTCCCCACCAGTCAAAAGTGCAATAACAAGGTATTACAAGGCATCTTACCACAGAAATCATACTTTTACTTGTGGATAACAATAGCAACATGACTTTCCAGGGCTTTTATTCATATTTTCAAGTTTTCTTCTCAGCCGAATTCATAATTCGGTATATATAAAAAAAAGAGCAATGACACACAGTAGTATTTTTTGACTTTTAATGATTGATAATTTTTCAATTATCAAACTTTTTCACACAAATATATGAAGAATTAGCAAATGTAAATAAAATGTAAAAATTTTTTTATAAAAAGTGTTTTGGAAAATAAGAAACAGTGCAAACATTTACCTACAATTATAAATAAAAAACAAAAACTGAGCTAGTCAAATAAATTGTGCAAATTTGTAAAAATAAATACTAATAATACTACTGATAATAAAAACTGTGCAAACATTTCCCTCAAATCCTAAAAGCAAAACAAGTCAAATAAATTGTGCAAAATTTTAAAATAAAATTAATAATACAAAAAGTTCAATAAAACGGTGCAAACATATTTGTTCAAATCTAAAAAAGGGAAGAAAAAAAAGTTCTGTTGAACTTTTTGGTTAACAAAAATAAACCACAGAAAAAAAATCTAAATTCATAAATTAGAGACCAAGCACAGTGCAACATTGCTCTTAGCACATTACACAGGAGTCTTCACTTTCTTTTCTTCTTTTTTGCACAAAGCACAGATCCTTGTGAAGATTTTTTGGGTCAGAGGTCTCTTATTTTGAAGTTTTGACAGCTCACTGTGAAGAATAAAGCCGTTCACAACGGCAATGTCAATGAAATGGAAGAAGAAAGTTTTGTACCATTTTCTTGTTTTGTGGAGCACATTGTAATAACCAATGTACTTGTTGTACTCCATAACGGCCACTGGAACAGGAACCTGGTCCCTTCTCCAACCACCCTCTGCAGTCCTTACCCGACAGTTTCACCGTTGTAAGATTTGTGAATTGTGGAACACATGGAGACCTCCCTGGTGTCCATCCATTTCACAAAAAGGAGCTTCCCATTTCTGATCCACCAGATTTCCCCTCTTTTGGCCTTTTTGCTGAGGTCATTGTCTTTAGTTTTAGGAAAGCCCTGTCTGTTTGGGCGTATGGTGCCACATGCCTGTTTTTCAGCAGCAAATCAGAAAAATGGGTCAGGCTTGTATAAAAATTATCCAGAAAAATGTGATAACCTTGTCCAAAAATATTCAAATCAAGATGTTGCATCACAGATTAATAGCCCAAGCCTTTCCCACTTTCCGAAGAAGTTCCAAGTGTATCCACAAGGACAAACAATTTGTATCCCCATTTGGTGGGCTTGTCCTTCATATATTGTTTCAGTCCAATCCAATGCTTTTGCAGATACCATGCACTCGTCCACTGATAGCTGCTTGGATGTGGATGAAAATATGCCTTGCAAGCAGAAACAATGTCTGTATAAAAGGGTTTTATTTTCTACAGTCTATCATAGTCCGGGGTTCCCTTCTTTTTCTCATGGAAAGATGATGATTCCAAGAAATAGCCTGGAACTGTGATCTTGACATTGCAAACTGTGGGAATGGAAAACTATAAATTTCCTTCTTTGCCCAGTAGTCAGCAATGGTCTTCGCATTCACTAATCCCATTTAAATGACAATGCCACAGTAAGTAAAAAAAGTCTTTCAAAAGTAAGCACTTCCGGCCGAACGACCATCCTCAGGGCATACAGACAATAAATGTAGCAATCAACTTAACTGTGTTCAAACACATCAGGGCAATCACCAGTGATTACCACACCTGTGAAAGCCCGGTAGGAGAGTTGTAGTGCAATAGTGGGAGTTGTAGTTTTTCTTTAACCTACCCAACATACTGAGTTATCTAGGTAATTTACACCTTTACTCCCCATAGTGTAAATCCCCACTACAAGAAACAAACAAATACAAATATACAAAAATATAAGCACATATATACATGCTGCATAACTGCATGGAGACTGCAAGGACATCAGTAAAACCTTCATAGACTGCAGTATTCAAGACTTATAAACAGCTGTGACTATAGCATGACACTCATGTCGTAGTCCACATTTAAACCTTTGGGATGTAAGGCATCCAAAGTAAGAATCCAGTAAAGCTCCCTTTGACATAGCACTTTATCAATGTTGCCACCTCTAGGTAATTTAATCTGCTCAATTCCCTGAAAAAGGAGAGAAGAAACTGAATGAGCACACTCTGTAAAGTGACGGGCCACAGTGTAGTTAGGGTCGGCACGTCTGAAGAGAGCTTTTATGCTCACTGATCCTCTGTTTTAAACACTGTGTGCTCTTACCCACATACACCATGTCACAAGGACATCTTAAAATGTAGACAACATTCTTAGTTTTACATGTAATCAATAACTCTTATCGGATCTGGGGTGTTTAAAGTTAAAGGTCTTGTGTGTATTATTACATTGGGCACAATTGCCACAGGGATAGTTACCATCCCTAAGAGGTGCTAAGAGTGTTTGGGTAGGAGCTGATTTTATACATGCTTTAACTACCCTATTGCGGAGGTTAGGGCCCCGTCTGGACATGAATTCTGGTTATGGGTCACCATAGTTGGCTCTATGTCACGTTGCTTTCAGAATTGATTCTTAAGCCGAGTTCAGACTGCACGATTTTATCCCAGTTTTTGGCTCGCCGACAGGTTTTCAGAAATTGTCGACAAATGACTGAAATCACAGGCGAATCGGTGCTTGTTCACGCGAGTGACAATCACACAGTGTGAATGAGCAAAGATGCGATCTGAGAGAATCACAGAGTCACCGATGTCTGAGATATTTGGTATGCTAAATATCTGGACCTGTCGGCGATTCAAAATCACGCTGTGTGAAAAGTGTTCTGACTGAAAACTACATCGACGATGACCAACAGCCAATGAGAGAGCAAGATACAGAGCAGCGGCGAGTTCGGCAAGGAGTTATAAACCACAATATCCTCAAACATTTATTCCTTCATATTCTTGTTTTCTTTTTCTTGTTTTCGCTGCAAATCAGCGCACAGGCAATTAGTATTGCAAGATTCTTGCGGGCTACCATTTTTAATAATAATCCCAGTCTCACTAGAGAACTCCAGTCTTGCACACGTGTTATCGTGTTGTTTCCGTGTCACATCATGCGTGTTTGGTTGTGAAACATAGTTTGTGTGCCAGACAGAGTTGTCAGCGATTCCTCCTATTGTAAAGTCATGCAGTGTGAAACCTTCTGTCGCCGATCCATCAGGCAGTGTGTGAACACAGCAGCGACTGAATGCTGGCCAAGATAGTCATGCGGTGTCAAAAGAACAGTGACCTGGTTAACATTGAGAATGCACACGTTTGGAGTCAGATTCTACGGTGAATTTTAGATCTGAGCTCATCCTGTTGAGGTGAATGGTGAATTAATTCAGCTCATCTTGGGACCCTTTAAAAACACACAAGACATCATCTAAATATCCAAAATATCTGATGATATTACTGTAGAAGGGATTTCTGTCCTCATTAAAAGTAAACTGTTGTTCAGAGAATCCAACATATAAGTTAGCATAACTGGGGGCTAATGTACTCCCCATACTTGTGCCTTTAACTAGGAGGTAATATTCTCCCTGGTGGAAAGCAAAGACATTTAATCTGAGGATTGATGATGGCAAATCACAGATGAAAGTGTTAGGAGGACAAATACCTCGTTCATGAGAAATATTGGTATTAGGACTTTTTACATTAAATGTAGCTAAAATGGTGTCAGAAGGGAGATCCTGGAGTTCAGAGAATTTATTAATAACATCCGTAGAGTCTTGTACATAAGCTGGCAGTTTTTTCACAAAACTTGATAATGGCTCTAGTAGTGACTCGTTACTATCAACTATTGGTCTGCCCTTGGGTTTGATGAGGCTTTTGTGTATTTTAGGAAGCATATAAAATGCTGGGGTGACCGGATGTTGTCTATTGAGAACTCTTCTTTGGTTATCCAATTTTGTTCTAGTTCTTGAGTAGTCAGCTCACTGATTATTTTTTTGAAAATCAACAGTGGGGTCAAAATTAAGCTTCCTATAAAATGTTTCATCATTCAGTTGATGGTATGTCTCAGTTACATAGTAGTATTAAGAATAACAATACGTATTGAATTATATTATATTTATATTTAGCTCCTGCGGGATGCATTCTGCCTTGCTGTGTGTTCAAAGGATCATCATCTTCCTCACCATCAGCACCAGCAATACTCTCCTCATCAAGAAGCTGGACATTTTCCTTGACTGCAATGTTGTGGAGAATTGCAGTTACTACAATTTACAGAGCAGCTTTTGGAGGGGTTAAGTTTCAGGCCTCCACTGGACTTGCTGATACACCGAAACCGTTGTTTCCACAGCCCTATAGCCCTCTCCACTGTAGAGCATGTCCTTCCATGGGCCTGATAAAACCTTTCCTCTGTAATGGTGGCTGGATACTGCACAGGTGTTATGAGGTTTGGGCGAAGAGGTTTCCAGCAGCCAGCTATCACCAAAGCCACCCTCTTCAGCCTCCTGGCAAATTGCAGAATTAGCCAATACAAAAGAGTCATGTGTGCTCCCAGGCCACTTTGCAACACTGACTACGTTTACAAGCTGTTAAAATTCGGGTTATGGTCGGGTTAAGGTCACTATTTGGGTTTCTGAAACATCGGGATAACCCGTTTACATGCGTGAGCAGAGAGAGTTCCTCCTGTATACATGGAATGTGTAATCAGTCGCCAATATCCCGATGTAAACAGCGACGCACGGTTAGCGTCTGGACGTAAGACTCAATATGCGTCATTTCCGATTCTTCTTCCTGTATCCAAAGACTCAAAAGACCAAGATTCCTTGCGAATAGAACATGCGCAGAACACACATTTTAATGGGGATATGCCGAAATGCGTTTACAAGACCAAATATTCGGGTTAGAAAAGGGGTACCCCAGGTATAATATCCCGGTTTTTAAAAACCAGGATATGAGCATATCCGGGTTTTTGCCGGTGTTTACATGGCCGTGCGCGACCGGGTTATTGCTAATATCCTGGTTTTGAACGGGTTATTGGCTGCATGTAAACGTAGTCACTGTCAGTAAACATCCCCTGGTGAACACACAGTATTTGAACATTAATAGCTGGATAGCCCTTCCTGCAAATGTATAATGGCTCATTTACAACAGGGCTAGCCACTGGTATGAGGGTGCCATCAACGATGCCAATCACTCTGGGCATGCTGGCAATACTATAAAACTGTCGATTGGCCTGTTGGATTTCTTCTGGTGTTTTGGGGAAAATCAGGATGTTCTTCATTAGCTGCAAAAGCAAATGTGTTACTGCTGTTACAGTTTTCCTGACTGAAGACTTGCTGAGCCCCAGGCCATCACCCACCACCTCCATAAAACTTCCAACAGCATAAAAATACAGCGTTGTTAACAACTGCACCGCTGGACTTAAGGCATAGTTTCTTCTTGTGGCTCTCTGAAGGTGTGGTTTCACAATCTGGAGTAATTCAAGGATCCTGTTCCTTGGAAGCCGGAATTTTCTCAAGATGGCATCATTAGTGCGTCAAGGGGTGTAAAATGTGTCCTTATGTAGGCATTTATTGTAGACTGTCTGACTTCTGTGCCGTCTTCTATGCTCAAGCTGTAGAATTCTTTGTAAAGCTGCCATTGTTGAGCACTTGAAACACATGCATGCAGTTTTTAATTGTAGAGTTCTTAGTACACCAGCTGTTGATGCATCAGAGAGACGATAGAAACACCTCAACTAATAATCCATCTAAATTAACTAGCTAAACTAGTGATCCGTCCAAAATTTGTTATAGTGTTTTTGTTTGTCATACAGTTTTTTTCCATAATTGTCATTCTATTTGTAGTGTTTTGTGGTTTTTATTTTGTCATTGATATAATGTTATGAATTGAGAAACCCTTACATAGACAACTTCAGTTATGGTTTTAGTGTCTGTGATGGTGGCTTACCAATGTCACTTAAAAGTTTTAATTCCAATTTATACATATGCTTCATAATTAGGCTTAGTCACATGGTTCAGGTATTTAATAAGGGATGACGAGGCATTGTGAAAATGTTTTATCTTCATTTAGCAATTGGCCACATTTTGAACTGGCATTAATATACTACTTTGAGTCAAGTTACTAATCCACATGTTAAACTACTGTATTAGAAAAGCACTTAGGGGACATATACAAGAGAGCAGTTTCATATTACAAAAGAGTATGTTTGGACATAAATTGGTATTTTATTTTGTATTTCAGCTTTGAACTGCTTTTTCATTGAAATCCCACACCAGAGCACAGCTTCACCAGAGCCCCATTTGCCAGTCTCAGTCTGTTTCCACCTCCCACGACAAGGACAAGGGGTTGGATTTTGGGAGGCATGGTGGAAATGTAGCCAAATATTAATAATAAATTAATTAATTAAAAATAGAAAAGAAGATGATGAGGGTTACATCTGTTGATCTGTGAAAAGAAAATACAAAAGTTAAAAAAAGATACAAATCTGTCAGCCACACATGATTTGACTTTACATAATGAGCAATGAATGAATGTCTTTTGCACTTACTGTCGATTGGTAAAAACGTGTCGTGGCAAAATTGAAATCAACTCTCATCAACCATAAGAGACAGACTCATTCTCAGGTATAATTAACAAAAAAGCTTTTATTCTTTGCAAAGGTCAGACAGTCATACAGCAACACTGAGTTCCTGCAGAGTGAAACCGACCCAGGACGAGGGCAGTCCTCCACCTTATATACCTCTGCTGCTTCCAAGGTTACAGAGTCTCAGCTGTAAATTTCCACACATAACAAGGAACACTCTCTATGGGCTGTTTCTCACATTTAGGACTTAGGTGACCCCCTCAGGTCATTCTCAGACATCTGTTTCCCCCCAGGTGTCATCCCTCTGAACACACACAGCAATTCTAAGAAAATACATGCATATATAGGCATACAGAAGCAATGTTAAATGAATTTTTCCACCACAATTTCCCCCTTTTTATCATTCATTGATCAATAAAACCGAAAAATTCATTACTACTGGTCATACTGTCACTACACACTTAACATTGTTTGCTCTGGGCGCCGGGCTAAACGAGTAAGTCACTGCTACTGCATTCCTGAAATAAATCAGACCCTCAGTCACGTCACAGATACAAACACAATCCAAAATCAAAAATTCACACTCAATAATACAAACATAATTCAAAATAAAGCAAACTTAAGGCATATCATCACATTTATACTCTTCATCCCTGATTTTAGCATAAATGATTTACAATATTTTGTAAAAGAATTTAGAAAATATGCTAAGGCTTTTGATATGAGGATAGACCCTATTTTAAGCAAGCAAACAGTATAGATTCGGATAGGCCTGAACATTACTTATTCCAAAGAATAAATCTCATACATTTAACACATTTCACTGTAGCTTCCACTACTGTTTGTCCCTCCATCAGTAGTTTTCTCTCTACTCAAATCCATGATAACGTCTTCATTGTACACAGTCATTTGAACCATTTGATGTGAAACACTCAACTTCTCCAGTCTCTGTACTGAGCTGGATATCAACTGAAAAATACATGGTAGACATAACAACTATGATGCTCACTTGTGCACAGACTGCTTCGATGCTGTTTTTCAGTCTTAACCTTGCTCTTCCCGCTGATAAGGACGCTTGATGTTTAGGCTGGATTCTTGGCCTTGTTGCTGTGTGTCTCCAGATCTTTACTCCCTCAGCTCCTCTTCCTCAGATGCAGGTGTGAGCTTTCTGCAGTGCCTTGCCTGATCCACGTTGCTCTCTCTGCTCCCTTCACAGTCGTGTGAGTGGTCAGAAGCACCTGGAACGGTCCCAGCCACCTTTTCGCCTTCCAGCTCTTTCTCCTCAGATCTCGTACCATCACGAAATCTCCTGGTTTCAGGTTGTGCAACGGTGTTACAGCAACCTCCTCCTGAGCAGCTTTCACCTGAACACAGACATTAGACAACAGAGAAGACATTTCCTTGCAATAACTCAACATGTCATGCTCACACACCTGTAGATGGCAGCTGTTGTTTTACCCCTTCAATACTCACAAATGGTGGGCTGCCAAAGAAAACTTAAAAAGGGCTCAGGAGAACGATTGGGAGCACCTTAACCCATGTGAGTCCAGTTTTCTCACAACACTTTGCCAATTAGTTTTTTATTGCCCCTACATAAAATGTGTTTCATTGCCCGAACTGCTTTTTCGTGGAATTTCCCCATCTCGGGACTATTTCAGTCAGCAGAGCCCTTACTACTGCTGCTGCATCCTGTTTGGACCTTGGGCAGACCTCTACCCATTTGGACCACATGTCCACAAATACCAAACCATTTTCCTTCCCTTCACATGGGAACAGTTCAATGAAATCCATCTGTGCTGTCCGGGATACCTGAGACATTTCTATGCCTCTTGCCACATTACGTGTATTACAAATGACACATCTATTTTCAAAAATTTTCTGGTTAAATTTAATCCCTTTTGTACACCACACATCTTTTAAAAAAAAATTCTGGATACATTTTTTAACCCTTTTGTAAACCACAATTCTTTAATTGCATAGTCTTTCCCATGCATCGACTTAGCATAGTGAGGAAAGAAGTGTTTGGGTAAACAAGACTTCCCATCTCTGCTCATCCATACTCCATTCACCACTTCACAGCCACACTGTTTCCATTCCTCTCTCTCCTGTCCTGTCGCAAATGTCTGCATGCCCTGTAAAGATGAAGAAATGTCAGGGTTATTTTCAGATAACAAAGTACGTTCGCCGCTGCGTCTGTTCTGGCGTTTCCTTTAGATACAGAATCTTTGTTATTAGTCTGCGCTGCGCATTTACAAATCGCTATCTTTTCTGGCAGCAGAATAGTGTCTAGCAAATCTGCCACGAGGGGTGCATTTAATATTGGTCGCCCATCTGACTTTAAAAACTTTCTGTGATTCCACAGTGCCCCAAAATCATGAGTAACCCCGAATGCATAGCGTGAATCTGTGTAAATCGTTACACATTTGTCTGTCATTAGTTTGCATGCTTCTGTTAATGCAACAAGCTCAGCTGCTTTGTGCTGAATAATTTGATGTCAATGAGCCAGAAGGCAAAATGTCAAATTCAGTTATCGCATAACCAACCTTATTCAGGCCTGTTTGTGGATCTTTAAAAGCTGAGCCATCCACAAAGAGGACATTTTCACAATTTTCAAGTGGCACGTCAGACCGGTCTGGACATGGCGTACACACTTGTTCAAGTGCTGTTAAACAACAATGATGCTTTTCCCCATCCTCTTCTGTTGGAAGGAGAGTAGCAGCATTCAAGGTTGTGCATCGCTTAACAGTGATATTAAGCATATCAAGCAGAATAGTATGATATCTTAACCATCGAGCTGTTGATAAGTGTGATGTTGCATATCATTTCAAATCATGAGTCCCCGAATGTGCTTGTGTCGGGATTAAAGTTCAATGAATAGCTTCGGGTTCGGGTTGGGCTCGGGTTTGTAGCTAAATGAAAACTAAATGCAGTAGGCTACGCTGGTTTCATAGATGCACAGATATAAATATTGCACACCGATATCAGAGATCACGCAGCACACACAGCACGGACACTTTTATTAGTAAAATAGCATCAACAGGGTACTGACTTACAACATTATATTTCTCTGCAATGACTGGGTAAAATTACAGTTTTTGAAGTAACCTAATTTGTAGAGAAACACACGAAGGTTCACACAAAAAAAACTTTCCCTCTCTCTCTAATTCAAATAAATTATAGAGTCAGGTTATGCACTCTTCATGTGAACTTTATTTTTGTTTCCAAATGCAATGACTTTAGTTTTTTCCTTGTTTCAAACCTCTTAAGCACAAATGTTATTTTGGGGATTTCCATCCGCTTGGATTTTTCAGACCTAAATTTAAAAGCTTCCCATAACCACGTGCAGAGGTGTACATACAAAAGTTTCATTTTACAGGAAACCCTTTAAAATTACATAAAACACCGTTGAAATGGATACAAAATATTTTATATGTTGACTGTGTTATAATAAATAGGGGAAAAAGGCTTTTTATTTGTCTGTCTTTTCTTTTTTGAGTTTCATTGCCTCATGGGACCTATTTTATGTGTTTCCAGCACATGTCAGCTAAAAGAGGAAATTTGTTTCTATCATAATTTATGCAAAAGTTATTCTGTTTCAACTGACGGAAGGAATAATAATAATAATAATAATAATAATAGTAATGAAGTTACATAAAAAACTGCTGTTTGTGACAAATAATATTATTCATGTTGCGTTTCATATGATGAACATCCTCAATACAAAGCACTTTTTGTGTGTTCTAAACACGGTCTTTGAAAGTGGATAACTCGAGCCCTGTGTGCTCTAGCAAACTGCAGACAGTTGTGGTTATTAGAAAAAATAATTTTGTCTTAATCATGTAGTATGCAAGAATAATTCTTATTCTACTGAAGGGTGGTAAAATACTTTTTTTTTTTTTCTAATTGAAAATGCCAAGTCCCCACCAGTCAAAAGTGCAATAACAAGGCATTACAAGGCATCTTACCACAGAAATCATACTTTTACTTGTTGATAACAATAGCAACATGACTTTCCAGGGCTTTTATTCATATTTTCAAGTTTTCTTCTCAGCAGAAATCATAATTCGGTATATATAAAAAAGAGCAATGACACACAGTAGTATTTTTTTGACTTTTAATGATTGATCATTTTTCAATTATCAAACATTTAGCAAATGTAAATAAAGAGCAATGTTCAAATATAACTTTTTTTTTTCATAAAAAGTGTTTTGGAAAATAAGAAAATGCAAACCTTTACCTAAAATCATAAATTAAAAAAAAAAACTGAGCTTGTCAGATAAATTGTGCAAATTTGTAAAAATATAAATAATACTAATAATACTACTGATAATAAAAACTGTGCAAACATTTCCCTCAAATCCTAAAAACAAAACAAAAACAAGTCAAATAAATTGTGCAAAATTTTAAAATAAAATTAATACAAAAAGTTAAATAAAACCATGCAAACATATTTGTTCAAATCTAAACAACGGGGGAAAAAAAAGTTCTGTTGAAGAACTTTTTGGTTAACAAAAATAAACCACAGACAAAAAATCTAAATTCATAAATTAGGTTGAGTGTCCCTCTGTGCCAGTGCTTGAATCAGTTCCGTGAAGAGACCAAGCACAGTGCAACATTGCTCTTAGCGCATTACACAGGAGTCTTCACTTTCTTTTCTTCTTTTTTGCACAAAGCACAGATCCTTGTGAAGATTTTTTGGGTCAGAGGGGTCTTATTTTAAAGTTTTGACAGCTCACTGTGAAGAATAAAGCCGTTCACAACGGCAATGTCAATGTAATGGAAGAAAAAGGTTTTATAACATTTTCTTGTTTTGTGGAGCACGTTGTAATAACCAATGAGCGTGTCAGAGAGGTCAACATGTACTTGTTGTACTCCATAACGGCCACTGGAACAGGAACCTGGTCCCTTCTCCAACCACCCTCTGCAGTCCTTACCCGACAGTTTCACCGTTGTAAGATTTGTGAATTGTGGAACACATGGAGACCTCCCTGGTGTCCATCCATTTCACAAAAAGGATCTTCCCATTTCTGATCCACCAGATTTCCCCTCTTTTGGCCTTTTTGCTGAGGTCATTGTCTTTAGTTTTAGGAAAGCCCTGTCTGTTTGGGCGTATGGTGCCACATGCCTGTTTTTCAGCAGCAAATCAGAAAAATGGGTCAGGCTTGTATAAAAATTATCCAGAAAAATGTGATAACCTTGTCCAAGAATATTCAAATCAAGATGTTGCATCACAGATTAATAGCTCAAGCCTTTCCCACTTTCTGAAGAGTTTTCTTTCATAAAGAAGTTCCAAGTGTATCCACAAATGGAATCCGCAAGGACAAACAATTTGTATCCCCATTTGGTGGGCTTGTCCTTCATATATTGTTTCAGTCCAATCCAATGCTTTTGCAGATACCATGCACTCGTCCACTGATAGCTGCTTGGATGTGGATGAAAATATGCCTTGCAAGCAGAAACAATGTCTGTACAAAAGGGTTTTATTTTCTACAGTCTATCATAGTCCGGGGTTCCCTTCTTTTTCTCATGGAAAGATGATGATTCCAAGAAATAGCCTGGAACTGTGATCTTGACATTGCAAACTGTGGGAATGGAAAACTATAAATTTCCTTCTTTGCCTAGTAGTCATGGTCTTTGCATTCACTAATCCCATTTAAATGACAATGCCAAAGTAAGTAAAAAAGTCTTTCAAAAGTAAGCACTTCCGGCCGAACGACTATCCTCAGGGCATACAGACAATAAATGTAGCAATCAACTTAACTGTGTTCAAACACATCAGGGCAATCAACAGTGATTACCACACCTGTGAAAGCCCGGTAGGAGAGTTGTAGTGCAATAGTGGGAGTTGTAGTTTTTCTTTAACTTACCCAACATACTGAGTTATCTAGGTAATTTACACCTTTACTCCCCATAGTGTAAATCCCCACTACAAGAAACAAACAAATACAAATATACAAAAATATAAGCACATATATACATGCTGCATAACTGCATGGAGACTGCAAGGACATCAGTAAAACCTTCATAGACTGCAGTATTCAAGACTTATAAACAGCTGTGACTATAGCATGACACTCATGTCGAAGTCCACATTTAAACCTTTGGGATGTAAGGCATCCAAAGTAAGAATCCAGTAAAGCTCCCTTTGACATAGCACTTTATCAATGAGCATATCCGAGTTTTTGCCGGTGTTTACATGGCCGTGCGCGACCGGGTTATTGCTGATATCCCGGTTTTGAACGGGTTATTGGCTGCATGTAAATGTAGTCACTGTCAGTAAACATCCCCTGGTGAACACACACTATTTGAACATTAATAGCTGGATAGCCCTTCCTGCAAATGTATAATGGCTCATTTACAACAGGGCTAGCCACTGGTATAAGGGTGCCATCAACGATGCCAATCACTCTGGGCATGCTGGCAATACTAGAAAACTGTCGATTGGCCTGTTGGATTTCTTCTGGTGTTTTGGGGAAAATCAGGATGTTCTTCATTAGCTGCAAAAGCAAATGTGTTACTGCTGTTACAGTTTTGCTGACTGAAGACTTGCTGAGCCCCAGGCCATCACCCACCACCTCCATAAAACTTCCAACAGCATAAAAATACAGTGTTACTAACAACTGCACCGCTGGACTTAAGGCATAGTTTCTCCTTGTGTTCCTCTGAAGGTGTGGTTTCACAGTCTGGAGTAATTCAAGGATCCTGTTCCTTGGAAGCCGGAATTTTCTCAAGATGGCATCATTAGTGCGTCAAGGGGTGTAAAATGTGTCCTTATGTAGGCATTTATTGTACACTGTCTGACTTCTGCGCCGTCTTCTATGATCAAGCTGTAGAATTATTTGTAAAGCTGCCATTGTTGAGCACTTGAAACACATGCATGCAGTTTTTAATTGTAGAGTTCTTAGTACACCAGCTGTTGATGCATCAGAGAGACGATAGAAACACCTCAACTTATAATCCATCTAAATGAACTAGCTAAACTACTGATCTGTCCAAGATTTGTTATAGTGTTTTTGTTTGTCATACAGTTTTTTCCATAATTGTCATTCTATTTTTAGTGTTTTGTGCCATGTTTGGCTTCTATTGTCATTGATATAATGTTGTGAATTGAGAAACCCTTACATAGACAACTTCAGTTATGGTTTTAGTGTCTGATGGTGGCTTACCACTGTCACTTAAAAGTTTTAATTCCAATTTATACATATGCTTCATAATTAGGCTTAGTCACATGATTCAGGTATTTAATAAGGGATGACGAGGCATTTTAAAACGACAAGGACAAGGGGTTGGATTTTGGGAGGCATGGTGGGAATGTAGCCAAATAATAAATAAATAAAAAATAATCTGTTAATCTGTGAAAAGAAAATACTAAAGTTAAAAAAACATACAAACCTGATTTGACTTTACATATTGAGTAATGAATGAATGTCATTTGCACTTACTGTCGATTGGTAAAAACATGGTTAAAGAGGGCTTGCTGGCCTGTTGTTTTAACAGTTCTAATTTAGCCCTCCTATATGCCATTACCTTCTGAAGATGTCGGTCTTGCTGCTCCCTCAAGGTTCAGACTGGAGGAGTCCCGATGTTGGAGGGCTCAACTTTGAAGACAAAGGCCCGGTTGATGCACATGCATCAATGCCTCCAGGGATGCCTTCCAATGCCTCAGGACCCAGGATGGCCAAAACTTTCTCTTCCTGTGCATTCAGAGGAGGAACTGAATTGATACCCCCACCAGTCTTTTTTGCTTCCCTTCTGTGTGATGCAGCCCTTTGTTTGGTTACACTTGCAAAGTCCCTCCACTTATTCCTCACTTCTTCCAGGCTTCACTCATACCCAATGCCAGAAGCATTTATTTTTTGTGTGTTTTCTATCCAAAGTCTTTTTTTTTTTTTTGTCAGAATTTGTAATCGTGTTTTTTAGCTTGGCGAACAGCTGGATTTTATAAATTTCCACCACCTCCAAAAAACCTGTAAGTTCTTTCTTTGAAAATTGTGGCTTTCGTGTCATTTTTGTCATCTCTAATTAAACCATGGCTGTATGGCAAGGGGACTTAAAAAGGAAATTATCTTGATCAAAATAAGCAACAGGTGTGCAGAACAGTAGATCAATCACATAATTTATTTTTATTGTAATTTTGCTTAATTATCAATATTAAATAAGGAAAATAAAAATAAAATTAACAGTTAAATACTTTGTGATCAGAAAAGAGCAAATTCGAAGTCTGTTTAGGCCTATATATGTTTTATTGTACAAATAATGAATGTTGCATGGTTACGTTATCACTCCACTCCTACGTAACGTCACTGCGAAAGCACATTGCATGCGAGCAGAAGAAAATTAGAAAACCATTTTACAGTAGGTGGCGATATATGTCCTTGGCAACAGTCTGCCATCGTCTCGAACAGGAAGAAGAACGTCATAGTGAAAGCTCAAACCAACATGGTTCTAACTATGGATCTGTGACACAGGTACTATGGTTTCAGGAAACAGTCATGACTTGTTATTTAGTTTCAACAACAATGCATCATACTACAGTGGTTAATCAGTGAGTTACATCATTGTATGGTAAACTCACCCCAGGTTTATATAGGACTGTTGTTTTGGTTATAGACTAAAAAATGGTCTGTCCCCATGTAAGATTTTTCTAGTTCTAGCTGTTTGTTCGTTATATTCAACTAATCAAAGGTTTATATTAAATTTACATAATCAAGTCTTAATATATTCCGCGCTCAAACACATGCATTAAGTTTGTCACAAAGCACAGGCAGAAGTAGCTTAATAATTGTGAAAAATTTGACATTTTAATTATTTATTAATAAACAAATATTTTCACAATTCTGGCTTTCTCTGATGAGAGAAATGCAACATTCACGATTGTTGAATGTTGAATATTAATGCGCCCTGTCATTAATGCGCATTAATAATTTTTGCACAAACACGTGAATATGAACATTAATTCACATTTTGCATATGCATTACAACTTTTTTTTTTTTTTTTTTTTTACATCTAATTATCCAAAATAAAGCTAAACAAGATTCGTAATGAAGATAAAACAAATAAGAATAAATGCTGCACATCTACCATCACACGTGCAGTGTAAGTCTGGCACATATTTTACACAACTGCATTTAAATGCAGCTGCATTTTTTTTAATTAAATTATATGAAAGCAAGTAGGGCTGGGTGACAAATCGATTTTATTGATTAACTCGAATTTGTAATTTACATCAGTTTGTTTGAATGAAAATCGGTTTTCTTTTTAACATCCACCGAAGCACCACTCAGTTCTCCCGTAGTTCAGAGTGGCTCAACCCTCCCCCTTGAGTCTGACAGACACGCCGCCGAGCAAAGGATGAGCTGAGCAGTGTGATTCTGATGAGCGAGGAGAGGATATAAAGAGTCTGAGCGTCGTTGCACCAACGATGTAGTGAACACATTGTGAAGCGGTCGGAGTGTTGTGGTGCACTTTACAATTTACACCCACCACCCAGAGCCGGCCAAGCCACTAAGCGACCCTTGCAATTGCAAAGGGCCCCGTGGCCAGCAGAGGGCCCCCTTGAGTCACTGCTATATAGTGGGTGAAAAAAATCATAAATCAAAAGTAACATAAAATAAATAAATAAAAAGAAATGGGCCTACAGCGCTCTTTATCAGGCATCATGATGAACACAGTTGTTTTTTATTTAGTTCTTTATTATGGCGAGTTCCCAGCGAATCTTGACCCTATGATGTCACTCGTCACCCGGTCAGTGTCTGTCAGTAAGTTACTCCAGAGTCGACGATGTCTGACAAGAAACGAAAATATCTTTCTGGCCATGAAAAACGACAAAAGAAAAGGCTGGAAGAAGAGAAGAAGCAAGAAAATAAAGGTACGTAAACCTGTAGGCTTAATTTTCCGATACCTGTATAGATAATCAGCAGTCTAAAAGTCTTATATTGGGATGCAAACACTTACAGTGCGCTTTTCGGCGCCTCCCGCTTTTTTTCTCGTCATTTTGGGTGACTTGGATCTGAGAGGGTCCGTCTGATTATAATTTCACGAAGTCATCTGAAGCCATTCCATAGCTTAATGTGAGGGACAGAAGACTATTTACATCATTAAATTAAAGTTTACGGAAACTCGTTTTTCCTCGTCAATCATTCTCCATTCAGTAACATTATTCAAACAGCGCGCGCGCCTCGTGCATGGTAAAACTCTCTTCAATATATGATATATTCACATTATAATGCTTGATATGTAGATAAAAGGCTGTGGATTTGCATAAGATGACTTTATTTTGTGTACGTTATTTGTATTTTATGTTTTTTGCTGTTTTTAAACGACTCGCTACCGTGTGTAGTGATAGATCACGGACGCATCACAATGACAATGAAAAGGCATCAAACGCACAATAACTGGAATTTAAAACTGTGAAGAAACAAATGATCAATAAACTGTTGGACAGATATACATTAGGATTTGTGCGCTCGACATTTCTTCGCTTTGTGCCGTGAACTTTTAAATGCGCACTTGAGCAGCGCAGCGCTGCACACTGTGACTCCATGTTAAAGTAAATAGGCCGCTCCACGTCCATAGCAACGCTCTGTTTATAGCAATTGTGTGTTCTACTTAGCAGCGGTCTGTTATAAAGAAATAACAAACCGCATTCTACATTGGGATTCAACCAAGCCATATAAGAAATGCTAATAACATGATGCATAAAATTGGTTTAGTATTATACATTTGCTGTGATGTTAAAGCATTTAACAGAACAATATAAACCCAGTTTGGCTTCTACACTAAAGGGCTAACATTAATTTATTCCTTATGTCCCCTATCCAGGGGCACTATTAAAGTATATGCTGCCAGTAAGCAAAGCTCCATCTGTTGGTGAGTATAAAGGGGCTGTAAAATGATTACCTTCTGCATTTTAAAAATTAAGTCTAACTTTATGTATAATTATTCTCTTTATTTCATTGCAGCTCCATCAACAACTACTTTTCCTGGTTCACAACACAGTCATGTCACCCAAGAAGCTGGCGATGCTGCTAAATTCTGAGTTTTAGTTTAACCTATAGCAATAGATAAATTTCACACTTGTTGTAGTGTCCTGTCCTTTGCTCATAAATGAAATCTGTCATGAGGGGAGCGTGTAGTAGCTGTTTTTGAGGACTGATTATTCAGCAAAATTATGGAGTTTCCTCCAAAGCTGCTAATGTTGAAAAGACATTTTATCTAAAGGAAATTAAAAGAAGATGGCATCAAACTCTTGCAGATTATTTTGCATTTTAAGATTCTCTAAGTTTGATGCTAAGAACACAGGTAATTTCAATTCAGTCAATTTATTTCATTATTTTATTTTGATTTTTTCATTAGCATGCCCATCAAGCTCTGGTGTCACCCAAGAAGCTGACAATGCTGGTAAGTTTACTCCTACATCGACAATAAATTAACAATTATTCACTCCTAGGAAAACTAACATCCAACATATGTCAACTTACTAAATTTTAGAATTTTTGGTGTTAAACTTCCCCATAGGTCTTTATCCTGTTGAAGTGGAGAGCAGTACCCCCATGCCTTCCACCACACCTTTAATTTAATTTTTTGTTTTTTAGCAAATTACTTTTTTCCAAGGAGAACATGTATGCATGTGCGCGCACACAAATACACAAGTTTGGATTTTAATAGTTCTATTAAAATGTTACCTAATTCTTATTATTGGTACTATTAATCTTGTTTGTGGTGTTTTAGATGTTATTGTTAATTTTGTTTATTTGAAAAATTCTAACATTTAAATGTTCTATTTATTATTATATATAATATTTTATTTAAATGTTATTCTATTTGCTCTATTTCATTTAAATTCTATATTAAGGCTGTTGTTTGTGCCTCTTAAACTCTGGTGTCAATTAAAAATGTTTCTTTTATGGTCAGTGAAAATCACTTTATCTGTCACACACCTGGACTCATTTAATGTGTTTTTGCCCGTGACCCAGTTTCTGTCTTTCCGTGTTTGATTAGTTCCCAGGTGTGTCCATTATCTTCCTTATGTGTTCCATGTCCCTGTTAATTTAATGATTCCATCCACCTGTGTTTCCCCAATTATCTGTTGTTCATAAGCCGTGTCCCTTCAGTTCTGTGTTGTCGGGTCTTCTCACTTGTCCTCTCTTGTGACTAAATCACTTGCTACTTACGTGTGTCTACCTCTGTGCTCCATGTTGGATATTCCCTGTGTTGGATATATTAAAAACCTTATTCCGTTTATCCTCGACTCCGTATTCCTTCAGGCAACGTAAAACCGTGACAGAAGACCCGACCTCAAAAGAGAAAATAGAAAACTGCGTGTTCTTCCCTCCGTTTTGCCTTTGTTTTTTCACAGTCTTTTCTTTTCTTAGTGTCTATGGATCCCCTCTATCGTCCCGAATTCCTCATCCTCCTGCTGAAGCAGGAAGGACGTTCTCTCGAGGACCATACCAGACAGTTTTTCCTATTAGCTAATGCCACCAGCTACCCGGACGGCGCGCTCTGCACCTTCTACAACACCAGCCTGAACTCCAAATGCAGAGCGTTGTCGTCCGAAGATGGTCCTCGAGAGGATTTCGCCGCATTTGTGGAGTGGACTCTGGCGAGAAATGGGTCATCTCTCACCATCTGCCCCATAGAGGACCTCGCCAGCCCCACTCCCGACCCAGAGACCAGCCAGCCACCATCACGCCGCACGGAGCCAGAGCCCACCGCAGCCGCAGAGCCCGAGCCATCCACTGACAGGGAGCCGGAACTCGAGAGCGCGACTGACCAGGTGTGTGAGCCGGCAACACCGTGCATCGTGGGAGTCCTCGTGGAGATCGAGGGCGTGGAGGAAAGCCCTGCCCACACTCCTACGACTGAGGGTGAGCTGTATACAGTCTCTGAAGGTCATATGGAGCAAGCTCTGGATCTGATGGACTGGTCTATGGAGGTAATCCCTAATTTTCCTGTTTCCCCGCTGGTTCCGTCCAGCCCTGATTCCCCTGTATACCCTCTCAGTCTCCCACTCCTACCTCCTCCAGTCATTTCCTCTGCTCCATTTCCGCTGGTTACGCCCAGCCCTGAGTTTTCTGTTTCTCCGCTGGTTACGCCCAGCCCTGAGTTTTCTGTTTCTCCGCTGGTTACGCCCAGCCCTGAGTTTTCTGTTTCTTCGCTGGTTCCGCCCAGCCCTGAGTTTCCTGTATCTCCGCTGGCTCCGCCCAGCTCTGAATCTTCTGTTTCTCCGCTGGTTCCGCCCAGCCCTGATTTTTCTGTTTCTCCGCTGGTTCCGCCCAGCTCTGAATCTTCTGTGTCTCCGCTGGTTCCGCCCAGCTCTGAATTTTCTGTGTCTCCGCTGGTTCCGCCCAGCTCTGAATCTTCTGTGTCTCCGCTGGTTCCGCCCAGCTCTGAATCTTCTGTGTCTCCGCTGGTTCCGCCCAGCTCTGAATCTTCTGTGTCTCCACTGGTTCCGCCCAGCTCTGAATTTTCTGTGTCTCCGCTGGTTCCGCCCAGCTCTGAATTTTCTGTGTCTCCGCTGGTTCCGCCCAGCCATGATTTTTCTATTTCACCGCTGGTTCCGCCCAGCCCTGAATCTTCTGTGTCTCCTGTATTCCCTCCCAGCCTCCTTCTCCCGCCTCCTCCCAAACCTGCTGGTCCCTCTACTCCTCTTTCGCTGGTTCCGTCCAGTCCTGATCCTCCTGTCCTTCCTCCCATCCTTCTCCTCTCTCCTCCTCCTAGACCAGCCAGTTCCTCGTCATCCCTGCTGGTGCCAGTCAGTCCCGCAGCTCACCCTCCAGTCCGCGCCATCGGGGCGCGGTGGTTCACCGCTGGACTGCCAGTCTCCAGCTCCGCCTTGGCGTGTTAAGGCTCCTGTCGTCGACCCTTCCTTCACCATGGCTCCTCCCGCCGTCGACCCCACCTTGGATCTCCGTCCTGGCTGGTCTCTGGTGGACCATCTGGCTCCTCCTGCTCCTGTCTCCTCCCTGGCTCCTTCCTCCGTCGTCTCCTCCCTGGCTCCTCCTTCTGTGGTCCCTGTCTGCTGGCCCCCTCCTGGAAGTCCGTCCTCCACCGGAACCTCCTCCCAAGTTCCCACCTACGCCTCCCCCTGTTGTTTCTACGGTGCGAGGACGCACCTACCGGGAGGGGGGAGTACTGTCACACACCTGGACTCATTTAATGTGTTTTTGCCCGTGACCCAGTTTCTGTCTTTCCGTGTTTGATTAGTTCCCAGGTGTGTCCATTATCTTCCTCATGTGTTCCATGTCCCTGTTAATTTAATGATTCCATCCACCTGTGTTTCCCCAATTATCTGTTGTTCATAAGCCGTGTCCCTTCAGTTCTGTTTTGTCGGGTCTTCTCACTTGTCCTCACTTGTGAGCATTTCCTACTTACGTGTGTCTACCTCTGTGCTCCATGTTGGATATTCCCTGTGTTGGATATATTAAAAACCTTATTCCGTTTATCCTCGACTCCGTATTCCTTCAGGCAACGTAAAACCGTGACATTATCAGTCTTTTTATTCAGCAAGTTCATCAGTGTGTGTTCGTTGCACTGCACTGCTATTCAGCTCAGTGGTATCATAATTTTCCTGTTAGACATCAAACATGGAACTCAACTCAAGAACTCAAGGTCTTTTATTGTCATTCTGTACATGTTGCCACATAAGAACGAAATACTTACTCAGGGCCAGCAGCGTAAAAAAGATAATTATCATACAGCATACATAGAATAATTAAAACATAATTTAATAGACTAAAAAAATGTAAAATAACATAGTAGATATAATATGTATAGTTACAAGGTAGTCATTAATTTCTGTAGGCCTTACTTAAAACATTCAAAGAGGCCTCCAACCAATTTTGCTTAGGGCCCCCAAAGGTCTAGGGCCGGCTCTGCCACCACCTAAAGAAGAGAAGCACCTGAGGAAATGGATGAAGGCGCTAAATTTGAAGCCCCCACCCAAGCGCTCTTATGTGTGTTCGTACCATTTCATGGACGGGAAGGCGACTGACGAACACTCTTAACCCGAGAAATGGCTCGACTACGATGTTCCGTTAAAGAGGTCACGCCGGGGGATGAAAAGGTTGTCAGATTCGGGTAAGCTAACCTTAATTTAACTAGCTATGCGTTTGCTCGCCTAACGTTCGATTTATAAAGTCCGTTCTATGAATACATTTAAGATCAGTAACAGGCAGTTAACGAAGTACAACGAATTTCCCATGATTACCATTGTCCACCTATTTAATATTTACGGTAGTACAAGATATTATAGTACATTACAGATACTGGCCTCCGTTTGAACACTACAGTTAACAGTGTGTATACTGTTTTGTCTCTAATGCATCTCTCTCTCACACACACACACAGTTCGGGTCCCATCATATATTAATACGCATTATATATTTTAAGTACTAATTTAAAAATGTTTAATTATTTCCACAGATGTATCGATGACCGACAGTGATGCAGTGGAAAACTGTGAGGGTGTTGAGATCCACATGCCCCTGATCTTGCTGAAAGTCACCAGAAGTTACCTGCTGTAATAGATATTTTTATGAACCTTTACAATGTCACCAGAAGTAACCTGCTGTAAATAGTTTTTATTTATCTTAATTTGATCTTTTTTTATCTTTAATCTCTGATTTGAAGGAATAAGTCATTTCAAGTTTGCAAGTTAATTCCATCTTGGTTTATTACATATGGAAATTAAATGTTGAAATTTTATAGGACGGTCAGTAGGAGGAGTCTCTTGCTTCCTGAAAACAACAAACACTGATCAACAAATCACAAATGATTTTATACAACTTATATTAAATTATCCATGTTCTAAAAAACAAATCACAGTCTGTCTCTTGTTTAACACAACTGATTTAAAACAACTTATTTCATATAGTTAGTCTTCACCCACATCCTCTACATCCCATCCCAATTACCTAATATCCTATCCTTAACCTAATTATTCTCATTCCTGCTTATTTACAAAGCTGCAACTATCTTGTGGAAAGCAGCAGGTCGCCTGTCTGAAACTCATCTGACACGAGGAAGCATACACTTAAAATAAAAGGTTTGTAGTCTAGCTACAGTCTTGGCTCAGAATCGCTGATTGTGTGGCACATGTAACTTGCTGTGATGGACCCCAGATGAGCATCTTACAGGTCCTCAGTCCTGTACAGAACATGGCAAACCTAAAATACATTTCAAAGCTTTCACAGTTGTCTTATTTCAGAATCATTCATTATTATTACACTTGACATTTACCTACATTATTCATTGATTAGACTTAATGTACACCTACCAAATCTTACCTTTACCTTACCTTTTGCATATACACTGTGCAGAATTAAGAGGCAAGTTGATTTTCTAAACATATTTTTTGGTAAAATGTACCAATTCCAAACCACACCAATCTTTAGTATTTTGCATTTAATCTTTTATAAGTGATATATAATAATTTTTTTGGCTTGTTTTATCTGTAAAATAAAATGTGCCTAATCATTATGCATACCTGGATATACAGCGTTTTTCACTTCCAAGTTCCAGTCTCCTCCTTTTCTAATGTGTTATTGATAAACTTACTCCACTGTACAATTAAGTTATTAGACACAATACTTAGTCTGATGATGGTCATCAAACACGTTAATATACTTTTAAACATTTATAACTTTGTGTATGTTAACATCACACACACACACAAAACTAACCAGCACCATGCTGAGTGGTTTAGACTACTCGACTGGCTGGTTGCACGTTCAATTTTTAAAAGACCCCTCAATGTGTAAGAGTACACGACCCACTTTCTCACTATGTAAATACTGGTAAGCCTCGGTACATTTGTTAAAAAATTTTTTTTTCCTTGCTGCTCCATCAACTTCTTCTGACAGGGCAGTTAAATATACAGGTTACCTCTGGCCACTTCTTCATATAGTCTAACATTACCCACGTTAACAGCGACGATGGATGGGACAATTTGAGACCATTTGATCGTCGTAAGACGTTTTCATCGTGCTCCCAATTTATAACCTAACGTTCTTTGTCATTTTGCCACAGTTACAGCTAGCTATAAACAATCTTACAACCATAGACAGTAAATGAAGCTTACAACTACTAAACTAGTAACCAGACGTGCCGTATCGGTTTAGCTGAAGTCGGATGACAAAATGCGGAAATGTGAAGTATTAAAAGTGGGCGGGGCGGAATAAGGTGAATAAAAAAAAAAAAAGATTAATTATGGCTGATGATGCAAGTCATGCAAAGAAGAAGACTTATTATTTAAACGAGGAGTGGGAGACAGAATTCCTCTTCACCAACGTTAAAGATAAAGCTGTATGCCTCATCTGTGGAGCTAGCATTGCGGTTGCCAAGAGACACAATGCAGAGAGACATTTCACCACAACCCACAAGACCTTCAATGTTTGTTATCCACCAGGTACATCACTTAGAAAAGAAAACGTTAGTGAGATGAAACCAACATTAAGCAGGCAGCAATCATTTTTTACAAAACCCGCTAAAAAGTCACAGGCTGCTACCGAAGCTTCATTTAGAGTTGCTCATTTTTTAATGAAACATAAAAAACCTTTCTCTGATGGTGAAATTGTCAAGGGAGCAATGACTGTGATAACCAACACACTGTTTAAAGATCACAAGAATGGAAATGAAATAATGTCCTCAGAGTCCGATGTTCAACTCGGGGCTAACACTATTGTGAGACGAGTCTTTGCTATGTCAGCAAACGTAACAGAGCAGCTGGAGAAAGACTTGGGTTCGTGCAAATGGTTCTCCATCAGTGTGATGAATCAGTGGATTCTAGTAGTACAGCGCAGCTCATGGTTTTCATCAGAATGGTACAGTGATTTATCAGTGAAAGAGGATTTTTTTAACATTACTGCCCCTCAATAATTTTATTTGAAAATTGCAGTGATAATTCATTCTCTTTCTTCCAGTGGGCACGCACCTTTCTCTCTCTAGCGCGTGCGCGCGCTCTATCTCTCTCTTGCTGAGTCCCAATTCGCCTACTTATACTACGACCTAAAAGTATGTACTTTTTTGTGAGGGAAAAGTACATACTTTTGAGTGTGTAGCAAAAGAGTATGCACGCTCTGGGACATACTTCGATGACGTCATGCAACGTGAACAACAAAGTGGTTGACTTACACCACAACTGTTAACGTTTCATTCATTCTTTATGTCCAATAAAATTTTATTTACTATTCCCATCATTTTTTCTCATCGTTTTTTTTTTCACAATACATTTTTCTATGTGTTCTTCTACCAAGTTGAGGAGTGAAGAAGCAGGGCTGCGTCGTCGTCATAGAACCAAACGCAGGTCGTTTGTGAGGCGACTGGTTCTGACTTTCAAGTGCAATGTGTCTAACGAAATAAAATATAACTTTAATTAGGGTTAAACATTTGAATTCTTACACTTAAAAGCTGAGGGCGCATCTCCGCTGCTGCACCCAGCTGCCATGTTTACATCACCGCAAAGCTCCTCCCTCCCGTACGCAATGGGTTGTGGGCAATATTAGCACTAATTCAACTTTGGCGTCGATTCGCGCCGCGTTAACCAATCAGGAGCCTGCTAGGAGTCACTCATTAAACAGTATGTTCCTGCAGCCTCCGGTTGTGCAGGAATACCCTTCTCCACTCATTCAACAAGGAGGAACGACAGATGTTGTCAGTGACCAGTCAACCGGAGCTATATGACAAAAGTACATATTTCTATAGAGACAGGAATAAAAAGGACATATATGTATATAAAAAACATATTAATAAATAAATTGAATAAAGGCCAATTGATAAGAAACGTTTCATTTTACCCCAAACGAATTATATTTTATCTTGAACCACTAAAGAGACATCAGAGCCAGCGGCAAATGTCAGAACATCTAGCCGGGGTGAGGCTGCTCTCGGCGGATACATGATGACGGAGCTCCCGCTGGTCGCATGGAGCTCATCTCCGAGATCGGCGAAACACATTTTTTTAAATAGACGCTGTCATTATAAATAAACCACATATCTGAGTTTAAAACAACTACATTCTCGCCTGAAATACTTTTAAAACGACATTTCATGACACAGTAACAGTAATAATTTGAAAATTATCAGAATAAAAATGGCGGTTGAAAGTGCTGCGTGAACTCAGCTGGCAGAAGCCCCCCCATGACGCGAATTCGCGTTTGTTGTGAAGTTAATTCCACGCGCGAATGACCTCAAAATGGTCAAGCGGCAAACTAGACGCGGTAGACGCGAATTTGACGCTCTATTCGCGTTTGGTGTGAACACAGCATTAGAGTGTGCATTGATCTGCACTTCGAATTCTAACCGGAAATAGTAGACCATCCGGGTATCTTTGGAATACTCTTTTCAACATACTACGATTTGGGACGTACTAATTCTAGTTTCGCGTACTATTTAGGACGGATAGTATGCGAATTGGGACGCAGCATCTATCTCTGCGTCTTGTGCGCGCGCTCTCTCTCTCTCTCTCCCTGCATGTCATGCGCGCACCTCTCTTGTTCTCTCTGCATCTCGCGCGACAGAGGAGCAGCGTTTTAATTTAGTTAAACACACAGATATTATGTTGCTTTTCTAATTTTACGAGCAAGTATAGCCAAAATCAATCAGTCACTATTTCATATTTATGCCGTTGTTCTTTCTCCCTTTCCCCCGTGATTTTGTCTATATCGCAAATATAAGACGACCCCACATTTTTCTGCCTATTTTTAGGACAAAGAAACTTGTCTTATGTTCGGTTATATACGGTAATTATAAATTCAATTGTAATATTTAACAATATTACTGTTTGTATTTTTCAAAACTTGAAACTTTGTGTGTGTGTGCCTGCCTATATCAAACAAGTAGCCCTCAAGACTATTTTATCCCTTCAGGAAGCCCTCACTCACAAAAAGGTTGGAGACCCCTGCCGTAATATAACTGCATATTCAGCAAGAATTCATGTTAAACATGTTTAGCTATGGCTTGATCAGTTTATAATGCCTGCAAGAGTTGAGCGAGATGTTAAAGGCTAAGGAGTTTTGTCCATTTATTTTAGTTTTATTTTCAGGTTATAGCACATTCACACTCAATCGCTTTAGGAATAAGACATTCAAACAAATGTAATCTTACAGTGCTACTTCATTATCAGTAAGCTATCTGATTTTGAAATCTTGAAGAAATTCATAGATGTGTTTAGATAAAATAAATGACATTTACTGTTATTTTCCTCACAAACAAAATTTTCACAGCAGAAAGCAGCAATTAAAGATGTAATACTTACTATGTTATTAGTTTGGCATGTCATAGGGAAAAAAGTTTACACACAATAGCCTAAGCCACTTTGAAACTCTCCTGTTATTTTTTATTATTTTTAAATAGGCTACGTTACGAACATAACATTTCAAACATACTGAAATACTTTATCCGCAGAGTGAAGGCGGCGGTGTTTCTGGTGTATGATTGGAGTGAATATTAAATGCTCTGAGCGGGGAGGGGAAGTTGTTACTGCTTCACTCTCACAGACTCTCACAGCAGATCTGCCAAAAGCAACCTACAGCAATGCTCGTTGATCGACTCGCCAAGCTTTACTTTTGTAGGTCGCATGGCAGTAAATAATTTGATAATATGACCATGCAGTCAATACAGATATTTAATAAAAACATTGAAAACATGCAGGGCTGTAACATAACCCAATAAAAAACGCTTGTTTTGTTTATGATGAAATGTTCTGACACTGTGTTCAGATGATTCATCAAGTTTAGACAGACTTTTAGCGCAGTGGGACACGGATGACAACTCTGGCGTCCGGTGTAGACACAGACAGTGACTGCTCTATTTACAAATAAGTTATATAAGAACAAAAAAATCTAAACCTGCGGCATAATGAGATGGAAATATAGACTAGAAAAAATATTAACAGGTGCTCCATCCATGACACTGACTCACTGCTGAGCTGCCAGTTTTAATCTGAACAGCTGTTAAAGCTGAGTGGATGGTTAGATGCATGATGGGCTCGTATTAACAAATAATCAAATAAAATAAAGATCTTTCCAGCATTAAGGTAATAACATTACTGTATTTTTATAATCTCGTCTCAGTTAAAAGAAATGGAAGCTTTAGCCTAAGTTCTGCCAGGAAGACTCAATCACTTCGTCACTAATTACCTTCATCATTATCCAATCACGTCTTTATACTCCTGTATAAAAGATCGTACTTACACGTTTGAGTTCGCAGATGCCAACGCGACAACAACCGCAGATTCCAACGCGGCAACAACCGCAGATTCCAACGCGATTGTACTTGCTCAAGCTGTTGTGTTTATTCATCTACTTGCTGTAATTAAGTTCGTCCCCCGCAAACTATCTAGAGTTCGACGTTCCTCTAAGATGCACACGGGATCGTTGGCTTAGCTCTGTGTCGCGGTGATTATCTGCAGTCGTTTGTGTTGGATGATTTACAAGTTTTTCTCAGCAGAGGATGTGAACATTGGCGGAGTTCCGTGTGCTTCCAGGCCAGGGTTGCCAGGTTCTCAAAACCACCAGTTACTACTAAAAAAAAAAAAAAATAGCCCAATCGCGTTCAAAAGGGATTTATCGGTAGAATTCACATTCTAGGGGCTATATATAACACTATTGGGGTCACCTCAAACCCAGGACAGAAAAGGCAACCCACAAAAAAAAAAAAAAATACGGTCTTGGCAACGCTGGTGCTTTCCGAGATGTCGCGTCAGTGCTGCTTGGGTCTCAACACCTGAAAAGACTTTGGTCTCAATCAACAAATATTCATCTGTACGCTCACGTGAACCTGCAGGAATGAAGTTTCTCCGGACCAGCAGACAGAATTAAGGCTGCCAGTCTCTTCGGCATCTCGCCTCCATCACTTCACAAGTCTACAGCATTATAAGTATCATTTTGTTCTATGCACTTGCGGCGCCTGGGCATTAATTTATTCTCTGCAAGGATTTATACTTGCACGTTCAAATAAAACACTGGGCGTTTCGTGCTTGTTTATTGACTTGCACAGCATAATTAAGATGTTGATCATAGTGCATGCAATTTTCTGAATTTCTTCGTAATGAGGCACTTTAAGGCTCATCATAAACGCTATAATCTTTATACTGATAAAGATTTTTCGCATTTCTTAAAAAAAAAAAAAAAAAAAAAAGCTCTGTCTAGCACACTTGAGATTCGCTGTTTTAATCCTATGCTTTAATATTTGTTTATTTAGTCTTTCATTTGCGTTATTCCTGAAAGTTCATACTCTAATGGGATTCTATGGTTGCAGATGCAGGGAACCGCTGCTCTCACCTCATCTTTACATGGCTTACTCTTGGGCTAGCGCATTATGAACACCGGATCTACCAAGCTGATGCGTATATGGACCCTTCTTTTGAGTCGTAGGTAAGATTTGGCTCAATGCTCCGTCAGCAGGCATATAACTCCACGTGACACGAGTTGCTGCTGACCTTATTTCAGAGTAGTGACATATCTCCAGTTTAAACCGAATATTAATTAGCAGGCATGGTTTGTTTGCACTCCTGGTCTCCGTCTCAAGGCGCGGTCGCACTTGACTTTAAACATGCGAAATTATTTCGAACGCCACTGCGAATATGGGCGGGAGCAAGATAAAACAGTCTCCCCTCAATTATCACAAGATGGATTATTATGTTTGCTAGCACTGTGTCTTTTGCAACGGCGTCGAAAGCGTTTTATTATATTGTAACGTTACTCTGTATCTCTCTATAAATATATACACCCTAAGGGGAGGAGGGGGAGAAGAAAGAAAAAAAAAAAAAAATACATAAAACGTTGTCATTCCAATGTATCACCTGTTCCCGTCGACACTACAAACCATGCAGCTTTTCTTTTATAAATCTTTTAATGTATTATAAACTAGGACGCTGTGCAACAGCTAAAGTATATAGCGCTTCCTTTTTGAATTTTTGTACAGAGGCCATGCAGCAATGTATCGCTCTTCTACTGGTCCACATCCTCACGTTATGCAAATTCCCTGGTTCACCAAACTTGAACTTTGGAACGCAGCGAAATGCAAATTTTTTCGCATAAGCTTGCGTTTCCGGTCCGACGCATTCGCATGCGTATGAATGGAAGTCAATGGAGAGAAAAGTGCAGTGTGACCGCCCATCACTTATAACTAACTAACGGCCGGAGGGGCACGTAGGGTCTGCTCATGCTGTCAAACTGACGTCATCAGAAAATTATTCGTTACAGGGTGGAAATATTCAGAATTTGATAAGATTGCTAAGACAAACAATGTTTAATTGTTTACATCAAGATTAGCAATGTGTGCTAGTAAGTCAATTCGATTTATGCGTATTTTAAACTTAACCTCTGATACCTCAACTTAAAATTATAAGAAAAAAAAAAAAAATTGCAATCTTAATTCTCTATTCGCAGACTCCTTGCCAGCATCTAATCCACGCTAAATTTTATAATCAAATTTTCAAGCCTTTTGGTTATTCAGTTCTATTACTACTTGAGGGGTTAGCTAAATCTTCCAACAAATTAAAGACAAATGTCTGCCTATTACCCTGCCCATATTGCAAAATGAATTACTTCCATCTGCTCGGCCTTCCTTCAAAGTACCTCAATATTCTTCTGGAGGCAGTGTTTATCTGCTTTCTACAGGTTATGCTTCCAGGGGAATTCACTTCAAACCAATCAATTTGATCCTGCTCGCGGCATTTCCTTCAGATCTATGATTCGGACCAAAAAATTCTTCACACTCTCCTCAAGCACTCAAAAACCGATGTGCAAGGTTCTGGTGTCACCTTTACAATTCTAAAATCAATAATCCTGTCCCTTCTCTGCATGGTGAAATTTCTTAAAAATCCGACCTAGAATTTCTAAAACGCACCAGCTCTATTTTTCCTAACGGAGCCCCCTTTCCAAGGCTGTTTAGAACTCACTTAACCACTGTTCTCAAAGCTGCAGTCTATCTACTGGCCATTCATTCAGAATTGGGGCAGCTACTTCAGCAGCTGAATGAAGGATCTCTACATCAGCTGTTAAGATCATGGGCAGATGGTCTTCCTAAGCATTTGAATCATACATCAGACCTGATTCAAAACCATTATTGAAGCTCAGCAAGCTCTCCTGTAACTAATCAGGTAAATTCATGCAATTACTGGTGGTGGTGTTACTATATCTGTATGGTCTTTCAAGGCCTGTCTGTGTCTGCCTATCGTGACTATTTCTGTACGGTCTATCGAGACCTGGCCGTGTCCGGCTATCATGGCTATTTTTCTGTACGGTCTATCAAGGCCTGTCCCATGTCTGCCTATTGTGGCTATCTGTGTCTGGCCTATCCTGGCTATTTCTGTACGGTCTATCGAGGCCTATCTGTGTCTGGCTATAATGGCTATTTCTGTACGGCCTATCGAGGCCTATCTGTGTCTGGCTATAATGGCTATTTCTGTACGGTCTATCGAGGCCTATCTGTGTCTGGCTATAATGGCTATTTCTGTACGGCCTATCGAGGCCTGTCCGTGTCTGCCTATCGTGGCTGTCTGTGTCTGGCCTATCGTGGCTATTTCTGTACGGCCTATCAAGGCCTGTCTGTGTCCGGCCATCATGGCAATTTTTCTGTATGGTCTATTGAGGCCTGTCCTGTGTCTGCCTATTGTGGCTATTTCTGTACGGCCTATTGAGGCCTGTCTGCGTCTGCCATTGTGGCTGTCTGCGTCTGGCCTATCGTGGCTATTTATGTACGGCCTATCGAGGTCTGTCTGCGTCTGCCTATCGTGGCTAATCATGGTCTATCGAGGCCTGTCTTGCGTCTGCCTATCGTGGCTGTCTGCGTCTGGCCTATTGTGGCTATTTATGTACGGTCTATCGAGGCCTGTCTGTGTTGGCTATCATGGCTATTTCTGTACGGTCTATCGAGGCCTGTCCGTGTCTGCCTATCGTGGCTGTCTGCGTCTGGCCTATTGTGGCTATTTCCGTTGGTCTATCAAGGCCTGTCCGTGTCTGGCTATCATGGCTATTTTTCTGTATGGTCTATCAAGGCCTATCTGTGTCTGGCCATCATGGCTATTTCTGTACGGTCTATCAAGGCCTGTCTGCGTCTGCCTATTGTGGCTGTCTGTGTCTGGCCTATCGTGGCTATTTATGTATGGTCTATCGAGGCCTGTCTGTGTCTGGCTATCATGGCTATTTTTCTGTACGGTCTATCGAGGCTGTCTGTGTTCTGCCTATCATGGCTATTCTGTATGGTCTATCGAGGCCTGTCTGCGTCTGCCTATCGTGGCTGTCTGCGTCTGGCCTATCGTGGCTATTTCTGTTGGTCTATTGAGGCCTGTCTGTGTCTGCCTATCGTGGCTGTCTGCGTCTGGCCTATCATGGCTATTCTGTATGGTCTATCGAGGCCTGTCTGCGTCTGCCTATCGTGGCTGTCTGCGTCTGGCCTATCATGGCTATTCTGTATGGTCTATCGAGGCCTGTCTGCGTCTGCCTATCGTGGCTGTCTGCGTCTGGCCTATCGTGGCTATTTCTGTTGGTCTATCGAGGCTGTCTGTGTTCTGCCTATCATGGCTATTCTGTATGGTCTATCGAGGCCTGTCTGCGTCTGCCTATCGTGGCTGTCTGCGTGAGGCCTATCGTGGCTATTTATGTTGGTCTATCGGGGCCTGTCTGTGTCTGCCTATCGTGGCTGTCTGCGTCTGGCCTATCGTGGCTATTTATGTACGGTCTATTGGGGCCTGTCTGTGTCTGCCTATCGTGGCTGTCTGCGTCTGGCCTATCAGGCTATTTATGTTCGGCCAATTGGGGCCTGTCCGCGTTTGCCTATCGTGGCTATTTCTGTTGGTCTATCGAGGCCTGTCCGTGTCTGCCTATCGTGGCTATTTCTGTTGGTCTATCGAGGCCTGTCCGTGTCTGCCTATCGTGGCTATTTCTGTTGGTCTATCGGGGCCTGTCTGTGTCTGCCTATCGTGGCTGTCTGCGTCTGGCCTATCGTGGCTATTTATGTACGGTCTATTGGGGCCTGTCCGTGTCTGCCTATCGTGGCTATTTCTGTTGGTCTATCGAGGCCTGTCCGTGTCTGCCTATCGTGGCTATTTCTGTTGGTCTATCGGGGCCTGTCTGTGTCTGCCTATCGTGGCTATTTATGTTCGGCCAATTGGGGCCTGTCCGCGTTTGCCTATCGTGGCTGTCTGCGTCTGGCCTATCGTGGCTATTTATGTTCGGCCTATCGAGGCCTGTCTGTGTCTGCCTATCGTGGCTATTTCTGTTGGTCTATCGAGGCCTGTCCGTGTCTGCCTATCGTGGCTATTTCTGTTGGTCTATCGAGGCCTGTCTGTGTCTGCCTATCGTGGCATTTCTGTTGGTCTATCGAGGCCTGTCTGTGTCTGCCTATCGTGGCTATTTCTGTTGGTCTATCGAGGCCTGTCTGTGTCTGCCTATCATGGCTGTTTCTGTTGGTCTATTGAGGCCTGTCTTTGTCTGCCTATCGTGGCTATTTCTGTTGGTCTAACGAGGCCTGTCCGTGCCTGCCTATCGTGGCTGTCTGTGTCCTGCCTATCGTTGCTGTCTGTGTCTGGCCTATTTCTGTAAAACTTAAGAAGTTTAATCTAACGTCATTATACTGGTCATGCTAACTCTTTCTATTTCTTCCAGGAACCTTAGGATTCACAACTGGTGGGTATACTTCATCTACTTTTTTTGGGGGGGAAGGCTGGCCCCGTCTGGAGGTCTCATAATCCACCTAATTTTGGGGGTCTGCTGCGCCCCTGCCTTCGTCTTCAGGCAGGAAATGCAGATTCGCTACCCTCGGATTACGAACCATGGACGGGGCCTTCCGCCAAAGAAATTTATAATTGTGCTCGCTGAGCTGTCAATAAATGTATGCTTCGTACATTCCTCTATCTCCCGAGTCTTTCTGGTAGAACTATATTTAAACTTGTTTTGAAAAATCATTGTCATTTGAATATTGATTTAAAAAAAAAAAAAAAAAAAAAAAAATATATATATATATATATATATATATTAGGCCATATGCTATCGCCCAGTCCTAAAAACAGCTTAAGTTCTCATTTAATGAAGCTCTTTTTTGGTGTGCATTTTGTTGTTTATAATGAGAGAACTTGAGTTTAATTGTGAGGACAGTTTATTAATCTGACCATTCTTTAGAGTTTCAAAGATTTAGCTAAATCGTGCAGGTTTAATTTATTTGTTTGTTGTTTTAGGCTAATTAGGCATAAATAATGGGAACGAAATTATACAGTGCTTCATGTTTTACTAAACATGCAACAATTTCTTAATCAGTTTACAGACAAATGTCTTTTTCCCAAGAAGTTATCTGTCAAAATAAAGGATCCATGTAGCCTACCACCCTAAAATTGGCTACCACTTTTAATGCTCCGATGCAAAGTAAACCACAATTTCTTTTGAATAATATAACACATAATTCATATAATATAAATAATACTGTACACCTTTCAAATGTATCAAATCTAAAATATGGTTTAATACCATGTAGCTTAGAGAAAATATAAGCACTGGCTTGACATTTATCCTGCTTGAATTCGTTCTAAGAAATGCACATAACTTCATAAGTACCAAACTTTCATCTGTGAATATTACATATTAAATATTTTAACTATAGTTTTTTTCTCTCATTTTGCTGTGACTGAAGTTGTCAAATGTAACACATCAGGAGGCAAAACTGACGTCTATTTCCAAAAATGTGCTTTGATGCGCTTGTGGTTAAAGCACCACTCAGTGGTCAAAAGCTGCCAATGCACTTTACAGACGCCGCGGTTGCGGTACGTGCGGTGGTATAAGGGGTGTTTTGGATGTCTACCTACTGTATGATAGAGCGAGAGGAGAGCTGACGAAAGGACAATCCTGCCAGGATAGTTTTTGTTTTTATGATTTACGTCACAATGGAGGAGACCGTGATGTACCTCAGGCTCAAGACTGAGGCCAGGTAAGTTACACTGGTTTGCTGCGTCCTTTGTCGGATTACAACTTTAAAGGGTAACTAAACGCCTGGTCAGAGCCTGACTCCACCCACTGACAATATTTGAAAAATGCTGAAAAGTGGGCAGAGCACAGTGGAGATAGAGGGGATGAACCGAGGGTGGAGCTGAGTGCGTGGGGCATGAAGCTGAGACCCGCAGTGACGGATTGATTCACAGCTGCTGTCAGAGACACTAAAATAGAGAGTGACTGTAGTGACGCAAGTAGCTTTGCAACCGAGCGATCATCTCACCTACCTTCACCTGAAGTGGAGGATGTCGAGGTGTCTGTTCATATCAATTCGAGCAACTGGCTCAAACTGTGGTCTTAACTCCCACATCGCGTCGCTTTTCAGCGCGATCTAAATAACTATATAATAGATATGCTAAATAGATGCCATAATCCTGATTCTGATCGTTTTCAATACTCGCAATTCCAACTCCTGACTCACTACTCGTACCAAGGGGCGTGGTGAGCTGGAAACTGCTTACGTCACTTGCCACCTCAACATCCAATAGGAAAAATCAACTGCAGTAGCCACCGTTCAACCTGAAGAGGGCAGCACTCAGACGTTTTTACACCATATGTTGTAGAATTAAAACACTTTCTACTCAAATGTCAAAATCTTTACTCGAAACAATGAACAGCACTAATAAAGCCCCATTCTTATAGATCATTAACCAAAAAAAGTTGGTTTAGGGTTTAGTTACTCTTTAAATGCAGGTACTGGCTTGGAGCTTACTTGAATAATGTAATGATAACTAAAACACACAGCAGTTCAAATGCTGACTGATATCTTACAAAGGTGTGATTTTTATATAGTTTATTGTCTTGACCATGGTGATGATATGTAGACAGGTTTGCAACCCATTTTTAAGGCATAAAAATAAAACTGAAAAAAGACTGTGCTCTGTTTGAATTTAACATTCTGAAAATAAATGTTATTTTAATCAGAGGTGGACTGTAAGGAAGTACTTTAGTTAGGTATATTCGTATAAATATAAAGTACTAAGTTTTGCTTTGTTATATAATATTTTCCAACATGATGCATTGTAGATTGAACTACCCAACAGTATGAAGTAGGCAACTTTCAATTTAATAACTTTGAACATATTTAGAAGTAAACTGCAACATACACAGTAATGCAGAAGTAATATTAATGTAAAACCATCCTGATGAATTATTTTTCAGAACAATAATGTACATACCTTTACTTTTACTCTCAATACCTTAAGTACATTAGAGTATGAAAGATAATACTTTAACTTAAAGGAAAGTTCAGCCAAAAATGAAAATTATGTGATCCTAAAGGATTTGCAATTTTAAAGCAATTGCTCACCCTTAAGTTGTTCTAGGTTTGTAATTTAAATTTTTGGGTGAACTATCCCTCACTTTCTCCAGAAAAGTACTAAAACAAGAGAAAATGGAAACACTTATGAAAAATACAACGCAATCTTAACATTGTAAAATATGACAGCAGGACATGCATACGAAATACTGAAGTGCTAAAGTTTGGTTAAAACATTTGTAGAGATCTCTTGCATGACAACTCTTCAAAAACACAACAAAGGGAAAGATCATTGTCTTATATAGTGGCTGTCTTATTGTTTGTGGGCTTTATGAAAAAGAAACTGGCTTAACTTAAAAACCTTTGCTAGGTTTTTGTGTAAATGAAAACCCAATATTTACATTCCAATGTGAAGTCCTCCACAGAACTCTCCCCTGCCTTGTATGCAAGCCTTGAATATAAACACCGTCGCCATATGTGCACAAATGATTCTGGGATATGGTAGGGTGTGAAGTGTCCATAAGATACACTTAATTTTCATGGGAAATGGAGGGTGCATTTGAAGTCACTTTCGAAATTCATCAGCCTCCGCCGCACCGCGGTGATTCTGACTTTGGGAAAGCTTATGTCGTGCTGCTGTGACGCATTCGCACTTCAAATGCGCACTCCGGAGTCCATGCACTTAACTTTAGGACACAGCTATAGACATATAAATACCTAGAAGCCTCATTGGCCAATTAGGTCCATTGCTGGGATACGTCAATGCATCCGTAAAATTATGACAATGTTTGATATCATTAGTTTATGATCTAGTGGTGTACAAAAAACAAAATCCAGATGCTTAAAATCTGGAAAAACAATTGCACATCTTATGTAATAATTTACCAAAATTGAGAAATTGAACAAACTGACAAATACAAATCACACTGGCAGGATCCTTTCTATATTTTTATAGCACTAAATTTATACATACTCCAAAACAGACAGTTACAAAGATGACTGATGGCTTTATGGAAATATATGTGATTTGGTATAACAATAGTTCAGCAAATATATTTTTAATATAGTATAATGTAGGATTATACTGTAAATATATGTACAGTAGTATAACTTAGAATAAGAATAACATTCAATAAAAAAGTAATAAGTAGTACAATAATAGCATAAAAGATTGATAAAAGGGTATAGCATATAAAATGGCATGTATGTATAATCCTTTAATTATAGTATGTAAAATACAACAATAATAGATGATTAATAGATTAGAATAAAATAAGAAGTGTGTAATGAGTAGTACCCTAATATAATAGCATAATAATAGATTGATAATAGCAAATTGCTTAATAATAATAAATACAGAATGTAATATCAAATAGTACATATAGTGATATAGACAATAATGATATAGACAATAAAAAGTTAAATAGGAAATAATGAATAGTAAAATAAGTAGTAATAATAATAATATTAACATTAAAATCTCAGCTCAGACAAGTTGAGTGATCAAGGACACTTTGATGGCTTTCCCAGAGGATGACTGGCGAATAACCGCTCCGCTGATCTGACCACCTTCACTGTTCCTTCAGAAGGAATCATCAGTCCTCCATTGTTTTTCAGAGTAAGCAAGTGGTAGCTCTGATTAAATGACGCAGATACAGCATCTGTCACCAAGCTAGCACGACACACATCACAGGACAGTTTCCTCAAAATCTGACGAACTACAAACCCTGAAATGTACACCAGGGCATTGTCCACAAGGCTCCCAAGACGGGTTGGCAGGTAGCTGTGGCCATACACAAGTGCAGAGATGTTTACAAAAGGAGACGGAAGGTCTTCAGATTCTTCTGCTGCTAGAGTCGACGACATCTCAACAGCTGATAGGGACACAGTCTTATTCTGTTCTACCACATTTCCTGACCGCACCGGACCATGAGATGGTGGGAAATGCCCTGGAACTGGCCTGCAGTAGGGTTGTAATTCCAGCCGCATAAAAAAAACACACAGACACATTCACAATACTTAAGCAATAGTTAACCCCAAAATAAAAAAGTGCTTATACACAACCCTAAGGCCACCCAAGAGTTGTACGATTTTTTTTTTTTTTTTATCAGACTAAAAAAAAATCATCAGATGTAGAAAGTCGCACATATATATCGTGGCCTCGGTGAAGTAACAGGTAGGTAAACGAGCAGATCGAAAATGAGCTGATTGTGGAGTAACAGGATAGTAATCCAAGAATGGCAGTAGAGCTTTGGTGAGACAAAGACACAGGCACCACAGTAAGATTTCATGGGTAAATAAATAATAAATATTTTTGCAAGTTTCAGAAATCCTAACCTGATGGCCTGTAGAATTGAAGAGGAGCTCCAAGTGACCCTGGCTAAATCTATAGGTGGAGACATATCACTGAATTTGCCCAGGAATCAACAACATTAGGGTATCAATGTTGATGATGAACCCCATGACTGACAGGTACCTTCAAACGAAAGAATTTGTCAATCTCAGTATTGTCAAGATGGCAAAAGCAAGATACTCCAAAGGTAGCATTGTGTTATTTTGCTCACTGAAAGCTGAAAATGGACTTGATCTGACAACACATTGTAACAGACTAGGGCAGTGACCAATAGATGGCTACAACAATCAAACGTTTGCTCCATTGTAAGATCAGTCAGCAAGATTGATAACAAGACAATGATACATAATTGTTAAATCCAAAATTATTGGGGCTTTTGGGAAAACATTCAGGATGGCTCCCAAGAATGCAATGTCCTTGGTTGGTAACTGCATTTTCCGAGTACATAAAGATATTGTAACAGTCCGTGTCTTCAAATGAAGGGTACCAGATGAGAAATCTTAAAACGTAGGTTTTAATATGTGTGTTCCAGACCATGGTGAAGGGGTATGAGGACAAAACCACCAGCTTCTCGTGGGAGGCAGACCACCTTCTGGAACAGATCCCATTCTTACAGTAGAGCATTTTCCTGTGCACACTGTGTTCAGAAGTCCAGAGCTACACGGTTGATGAAATAATGGTGAAGTGTGACGCTGGGGCAGAATTTCACAAGCAAAAGTCCCGTTTTCATTTTTCTGTCGAACAAAAGCAGAGCTGATGTCCCTCAAAAGAAAACAACTTTCCTTTTCTTTAACAGAGGCAAACACTTTAGGGTGTCTTTGGCTATTGTCCACTTCTGATTGCTCGATTTCAGACAAATGCCTAGTAACTTGTTCCAAGGGACATCTCCCATTCCTCACGTGTTTCTTGACATGTTGCTGGTAATTTTCAAATGGAAAACAGGAAATGTGATTTAAGGAACAGTTGAAGTGGCTGGCATCCTCATGGAGATGAATTAGTGCATTGTACATTGTATACAGGAAAGGTCTTGCCATACAGGTCAGCACAGCACATGTCAAAATGTTTGATTAGTTCTTGAGAATATTGGAGATAGGCATTTCGAATCCGCTTATCTGACTCCAGCATTATCGACATGGATACTGTCAGGGACAAGAACTGTTGGTATTTTTCGAGGGACAACACCACAGGACCTGTGTACAACAAAAACTGCCTTAGTTCAGTGGCTTTCCACCAATCAATTTCATTCAAACCCTGCGGTTGTCTATCTTCCTTCTTAGTGCAATTAGTTTTAGAGTTTATTCAGATAGACGACAGACCTTTGGGCCACAAGTCAAGTAAATTAACAGGCGCCTAACTACTCCCAAGCAGACGACATGCATATAATCTAGGACAAATGAGCTAACGCAAGGAATTCCTGCTGCAATGAAGGGGCTGATACAAGTTTGGTGGTTTCTGTACTCCACTCTGGAGAAATTGGCATTTGTTCGAGTAGTGCATTCCTGTTCACCGAAAACTATTCTTCTCTCAACATGAGTACCTCTGATTAAACCTCTTCCACAACTCTCAAAGGCAGTATGACCCTTAAATCATTTCAGATATGCCCTTGCTGGCGCATCACATATCAGAGCATCAATGTTGACAGTGTAAGTCTGGCCTTTAAAAACAATTCCATTGACCTTGAGATGTTTGTATTCAGTCACATAGTCTTTTAAATACTCCTCAAGAGGACTCGGCTTACTTTGTCCATTAAACATGGCTACAATGAATGGAGCAAAATGGCCACACTTCATCAGTATTGGCCAGAATTGGACACCACTACTTCTGAAAAGTGGGATGCCATCAATGTTTATGCTAAGGTGCACATAATTTCTCTCCAACGTTCACCAGTGATGCAGGCTGAAAAGCTGTGCTGTCATTTTGCAATGGTTAAACACTGATGATGATGTGCTGCCAACTGGTTTTTGTCTCTGGTTGAAATCCAAGGCCCTTGATAGAGAGTTGTCCTCAGCTGTCCTTTAACTGCTGTTGGTTCTTTTTTAATTAGAAATGAGGAGGATAGGCAAAATATACTCCGAGCTTGGAGCCCTCCCTCTGGACACGCCAAATTCGCATTAAACTTTACCCCCTAAATTGTATGTAAGTGTGAACTCGTGAATTTCCCACAAATTGCATTTCCAGATAAATAAACAGATAGACATGCAAAAAGACATGTATGCATGAAGAAATAACTTGATTAGGCTACTTGAAATAAACCAGTTAAAAAGAAAAACAGGAAAATGTAAAAAAAAAAAAAAAAAAAACATGGCCTGAATAAATAAATAGGCATTCACATAATAAATCGCATTTGTTTATAAATAATCTGTATGTGAAGAGTTCAGATGTATAAGCCTCTAAGTGCCATCTAAAATTCTTCTAATATGATCATTTTTATAAAGCCTAGTTAGTTATTATTATAATTAGCTAAAGAGTTAAGTACTTTCACTTAAATGACAATTAATAGGTAATTTGCATTGTCATTTAAGTTAAATTATTGAACTTAAATATACAAGCTTGATAAAAATTATAATTCTAGAAGAATATTTCAGATGGCACTTAGTAGGGGTGGTATGGTTCTACTTTTTCACGGTTCGGTTTGTTTCACGGTTTTAGAGTCACGGTTTCGGTACAGTTCTGTATGTGCTATGTTTATGGAAAAACTATACTTTCTAATAAAAAAAAAAAAAGATGAATATTCTATCCAACCACAAGCAGCAGCACACATAAATTCAATAGAGTGAAGACAGAAAGAATAAACACTGATTTTCATGTTTTTTGGTTAGGGAGGCCTGGCATTAGTTTTTAGGTACATAAATTGAATAAAGTAATCAAATGTAAAACACCATTTCATACTTGACTGTATAAATTAAAGATTGTTCTTTATTAAAGTTACAAAAGCTTTTTAATCAAGAGCAGTGAGTGCTTTCTTTGTTGTTGCTGTTTGATTAATATAAAGACGGTCACTTTAAGAGAATGCACTGATACAGTGGCCTACGTTCAGCCGGCTATATCTGCTGTAGGATACTTACCAAAACAGGCATTTTGACATCATTTTTGTCTGAATATTTTGTCAATTTTTTTGTTTACGTGCTTCGGATGAGCACACTCACAAATCTATGCACTGCGCGAGCGAGTCCTCTGTGAGTTTAGTTTAAACACAGTTACGCAGAATGCGTATGTATTAACTGAACCCAATTTGTTTTATGTGCTACAGATTTGTCAGATTTAAGTTGAACCGCGGTCCCAGCGTGTGGTGAACCGAATGGTTTGGGGTTTTTTCAGCGAACCGTGCCATCCCTAGCAGTTAGATTCTTTTGCATCAGAACTCTTCATCCATTAATCATGTTGATAGGCCCTATAAAACAAATTTTATCAATACAAAAATTTTATCAAATTTTATAATACAAATATTAATCATGTAAATTTCCTGCACCTGATATAGACGTCCAAGTGATGTCCAAAACAATTACCAAGTTCAAAGGTCAAATGTTGACCGTCGGTCCATGACCATTTCTGAACATCTATTCGACATCCAAACTAGGTCGACTATTTGGACGTCCAACCATGACCCAACTTGGACGTCCAAATAGTGGACCTAGTTTGGACGTCGAATAGATGTTCAGAAATGGTCATGGACCGACGGACCTAATATAGACATGATCTGCACATCTATCCGATGTACATTGTTTAGTGGGGTGCATCATTGACAGTTATCCATGTCAAAACTATTCTGTAATGATGCTGTTAAACTAATAGCAGCACACTACTTGTTCCTTGAGAAGCCAAAGCACGTCATCTTACCCTTAACACCAACTTCTCTGAAATTACTATGAAATGTTGGTTAATGGCTGACATGTTCATTAGCTTTAATAAATGCAGCAAAAGGCATATTGCATTTCATTAAATTGGGCTTTTGGAAACAAGGTGTAGCAAAGGTGATTAAGTCACACAGAGAAGTGAAAAAGATCAAACACACAATACATAAGTGATTTATTTTATTATTATAACTATTGTTTTCTTTAAATTCATAAAAGAAAAATAAGTTTTCATTTGATTTCCATTCATTTGAGACTTCGTGTTTAATTGCATATGTGGAAAAAAAAAGTTTCTGGCCCTTTAAGTCTGTTCTCCTGATAACATATGCTCCCATAGACGGTAAATGATATGGACACAGCGACCCCATTGGAACTCAATTGAGACAAGTGAACAGAGGTGGGTAATTTACTTGAGTAATTTTTTGGGGTAACTAATACTTTTGGAGTATAATTAAAGATGGGTATTTTTTACTCTTACTTGAGTACATTTTGGGGGGGAAATCTGTACTTTTACTTCGTTACTGTGGGCAACGCTCCTCTCCTTACTTTATCTTAATGCAAATGTTATAAATGCTTCAGTTTATTCATAACACGCCGTCTACTTTTCTCTGAACAATGAGAAGTGAGCGATGCTCATTCGCGAATGATTCATTATTTTGAGTCAACTCTGTTCAAAGGCTTGATCACGTTGGTAAACGAGTGAATTGGTTCATGAATCATTTTGAATGATTCGTTCAGTTCCCTTCCGCACGCGCTGAGCGTCTGAAGCGGTTCACTCAGAGTTGTAATGTATAAGAATATCAGCAGCGTTGAAAACTAGCTATGGATCTGCACTGAATTTAAAGCAAATCTGCAAAGGCTATTATTTACGTGCGATGAAGATCTTTATTAGATTAACACCGCGTGTGCTGTCTACTGTTTAACAGGTAATAACTTGGTCTCGATTACAGTACACAATACCACTGTGACATTAGTTTGTTGTACGTGTGACTTATAACAGAAGGGAACCAAGCTGAATGCAGCTTCCAAAAGACAAAAATAGCCAAGATTTTATTAATTGTAATACAATCACACCGGCGTGAGTACGTCCAGCGAGTCATATCATCAGCTGCTAAATTCAGATCTGTGATCGCTTGCTGGCGCTGAGCCAGATACAGACACGTTTTTACAGCGCTGCGCATTATAACCAATCACACACGATTCTGTTGAGCTTATTAAAGCAGTGGCCAATCAGAGGTGTTCCGATGAGTCATCGCTGAAATGCCGGTGCTTCCTTCACTCGCTCACTGACTGAATACCTCTTTCTGGCGAATTCTCTCGTCAGAAACAACAAAGTGCAGATGTGTGTACAAATCTATAATTAATTTATTGATTTCACAGTTTAAACAGTTTCAGTGATTTTAATGGGAGTTTCTGAGAGTGATTGAACTGTAGACTGTCAGTGAAAATGATTTTGGTAATGTAAATGTTATTTGCTCTCTTTCTGAACAATGCAAGATTAGTAGCAGTTTTTATATCACATTAACTTTCAATGTTAAATTCATATGTAATATAAAGTCAGCCGTATTATATGTTATGGCATGACACCTATATAAACAGACAGGGTTTTATAATAAATTACATAATTGGGCTACTTTATTGCATATTATCATTAATAACAATCTATGAAATGTGTTAATCTGAGAATGTTTCTTAAAAAAAATAATAATAATAATAATTTGCCAATATGCTGTTGTGGCTGCTATGTGTCACAAGACGACCCCCATATGCCTAGACACAATTAATTATGATATTTCCACAATTTTTACGCTCGCAGAAATACGCGTGCAGACAGAAGATCTGTCAATGTGCATTTGGTTCGTTATATTCAGATGTTCAGATGTTTGGTTTCTTAGCGGTCATGTGAGCAGTTTTCTCTCTTCTCTGTGTCAGAGGTTATTTATACATATATAATACATACTTTAAAATATAGTTTACTTTGTGAAGCAAATCCGAATTTTCATCAGCTGTTACTCCAGTTTTCAGAGTTATGATCCTTCAAAATATATTGATTACCAGTGCTGGATATTTTTTTGGAACCTGTGATTTTGTTTAGGATTATTTGATGTATAGAAAGATAAAAAAGAACACCACTGATAGTAAATCAACATATTGGAATGACTTCTGAAGGATTATGTGACACTGAAGACTGGAGTAAAGGCTGATGAAATATATATATTTACACACATAACATACATTTTATCTATATATCTAAATAAAAATAGGCTCAGTATATATGACCCAAAGTAACTAGTAACTAACTACTTGAGTAGATTTTTATCCGATACTTTTTTACTCTTACTCAAGTAACTATTCAGACTAGTACTTTTAACTTTTACTTGAGTAAATATTTCTAGAAGTACTTTTACTTTTACTTGAGTACAGTTTTTGGATACTCTACCCACCTCTGCAACTGAAGCCCATTTTTAGCGTTTTTTAGCACTTCCGTTTCTGACGCGCAGACTCAAACGAAGCTTGACGACGTCAGCAACCTGTCTGACAGATCTAAAAAGTGGCTGTGCGTGCAAACTGCCATCGTTAATCTTGCAGAGACGGGGCGAGCTTGAGCGGGGAGTTCTTCGGCGTGAGTAAGTATTCTGATTAATTATTTTGTATAGTATTTTAAAATGTAACGCGGGTACGCTATATTAAGTTAAAATGTACTATTAAGAAGTTATGTAAATTTATGTATTATGAAATTATGAATTCATACCCAATACTTATTTAACGGCCCAGGGTAATATTCGAATATTTTAAATATAATTACATTTTTGATGCACATGATGTTGTATAAAGTAAATGGGCCCCGAATATAACCACAAAATGGCGTTAACTGTTATCTACACATCTACATTGCAAGATAAACGGACGAATCAGTCATATAAAAAAGTTATTCAGTAAATCGCTTGGACAAGAGAGTCTGCTTTGGCCTGTTAAATAACATATAGATAATAAATGGACAATAACGAATGTCACCAATAACATCTATAACTAATGGATGCCCTTTTCATTTTTTCTTTCCTCATAGGTAAAAATACAAACTTTTTCTTCTGCTAACATTAGAAAAAGAAAAAACTAAAACCATGGCTAACTACACTACCAACAAAGGTAAGCCATATTAATATAGTATCATTTAGAATATATAGTATAAAATATGGAAAGCAACACTGTAAGAGAGAACAAAATAATAAATTAACCTTGTGTAATACCTATATTGTTATTATTATTTCAATAAACAGATAAGAGCAATTAATTTGTGTTTTATTGTATATTTGCATAGACTTTTTTTCTGTTTTGTTCGGATATAAATAAATCAATGGCCAGAGACAAGTTACCTGTGTGTTAAAATCTGTTTACTCATACTGACAAAACAGTGTTTTGATTGTGATTGGTGTATGCTATTAACAGGTCCAGTGATTTGGATCATAAGGAGTAGCTACATTCATCGTGGGGAAGAGAGGGCCAGAGAGACCATTGGGGCCAAGGTTTTCTGGTTTGGCTGGGGTGGACTTAGATGGCACGGACTCCAATGGCCTGCTGATTCACTGCGGCGGGAACAGCTTGGGATGCAGGAAGAGCATCGATCTCGTCGCAGCGATGAAGCAGGATCTCTATCTGCGTTTCCCTCAGATGACCATTGTGCTGTCTGACATCACCCAGAGACGTCGGTGGAGATCAGGCCTCCCGGGGAAAATTGACAAGTCCCGTAAATGGGTGAACAGTGTCATGGCTACCTTTGTCTTGGTAATGCAGGGGGGTATTGTGCATCACCCTCAAATTGTATTTAACAAGCCTCAACTGTTTCTAAGGGACGAAGTTCATTTATCACCTAGGGGTAATGATATTTTTTTAAATAATTTAGCTAAAGGCATGAGAGTCTTAATCTAGTAGGGGTGATGCTGGATTAAACCTCTCAGCATGTTTTTAACTTGAAACAGTTGCAGATTGTTAAATTGTTTTGGGGTTGTGTATGTGCCTTTTGTCTTTAGTTTAATACATGTTCACATTGGTAGACGTAACACTGTTCAATAGTCACTGCTCTTTCTCCCCCCACCCTTCTTTCATGTATCACCCTAGCCATCCACCCCATGGCCCCTCACTTTTCTTCCCCACAACGAATGTAGCTAGTGAGGGGATCAGGATGTAAAAAAAAAAATTATATATATATATTTCAATAACTAAATATTTATTAACAAAATGATTGAATATTTATTATCAAAACACACAGTAGACACTTCAAGTAGACATGCATTGACAGAAGTATCATGTGGTTTTATTACTTATGGTTTAGAACTTCGTAATGATACATATTCAGTCAGTAGCTTTCACAGTGAATATTGATAAGGGATGTCAAGACACCTTTAGATTACATTAGATTTATCTTTATTGTCAATGTGTAGAGTACAAGTACAGAGACAAATCAATGCAGTTAGTGTCTAACCAGAAGTGCAAAAAAAGTGTGGTATAGACGTAGTGTATTAAAAACAGTAAATGACATGAAAGTAATAAACAGTTAACCTAGTGGTACGGTTTACAGTAAGGATGTTCATTTCGAATTGATTTGTACAGCGCTTTTCACAATACATATTGTTTCAAAGCAGCATTTCAGAAATGTATTAATTTAGTGCGTAACATCGCCGGCTTCGAGACGTCTCTTCACAGGTGTTGGGGCATCTTAAGTGTCCATGAGAGGCTGGATACAAACTGGAGCTGAAATAGTCTATAACAAAAAAAGCAGATGGGAAATAATTAGCATAGCTACTTTTCATAATATTAATGCATTTGGTCTAATTTAACTGTAGATGCATTTGGTCTAATTTAACTGTAGTATAAAAGGTATGAGATGCATTATGTGAACGCTTGGCTAAAGAGATGTGTCTTTAATCTAGTTTTAAACTGGGACAGCGAGTCTGAGCCTCAAACAATATCAGGGAGGCCATTCCAGAGTTTAGGAGCCTAATGTAATAACACCCTCCCTCCTTTAGTGGACATAGATATCCTAGGAATGACCAGAAGCCTCAAATTTAGTGATCTTAAAGAGCGCTATGGATTGTAGGGCAATAGAAGATCCGCTAAATACACAGAAGCTAAACCATTTAGGGCTTTATAAGTCAGTAGTAATGCTTTGTAATTGTTACAGAACTTAATAGGTAACCAGTGTTGGGATGATAAAATCGGTGTTATATGATCATATTTCCTTGACCTAGTGAGAACTCTACCAGCTGCATTTTGGACTGTAGCTTGTTTATTGAGGATGCAGGACAACCAGCTAATAAAGCATTACAGTAATTACAATTGTGTTTCTGAAGAAATAATATTTATTTTTTATGGTTTTATCACAATTTGATTTTTCATAGATCCCACAGTGGATTTATTGTTTGACCTAACTAAACGAGGAATAGACACAGTTTCTATAATGTTCTACACTGGTACTTATATCAGTTTAGTTGGGACAGCAAAGAGTGTGATTTGGACTTTGACTTACTAGACATATGGTGTGTAACGCCTTGGAGATGCTGTCCGACAGAAAAGCCGCTCCGAATCTGCTGGGGTGAAGGCCATCAGCACGGAAGAGCCTAGGTCGCTCCCAGAACAGATTCCAATTATTTACAAAGTGCAGTCTCTGTCCATTACACCATGACATTAGCCATTCATTTAGAGCAAACAATCTACTGAACCTTTCTCGTCCTAGTCGGTACGTGAGAAGCGTTCCAGACACGATGATCGTTGTCTCAATCAGGCTCCTGTAGTCCTTCTTCAGAACCTCCATCTGCCGCAGCCTGATGTCATTCGTTTCCGCGTGCAGCACAACAGCTCTGACACGCTCGTCACCGTTCAGGATCTCGGGAACCTGGCAAGCAATATCTAGAACATGAGCACCAGGAAAGCAGTGACTGCACACCTTACCTTTACCTGAGGTAGCGTGGACTTGCCGTGCGATGGAATTGATTAACGGTAGAATAAGAGCAGAACACATGGGTATTCATTGCAGTATGAACAATATATCATCTAACTCTCGCATGCTTTTTAAAACATTTTCCTCACTTCTTTGTCCTCCTTCTCCTCCTCCTGCTTCATCTCTAATAGCTGACGACTTTGCAACGTTTTTCATTAATGAAATTAAACACATTAGTGCATAATTTTCCACACCACAATCAGTCAAGCTCATATCACCAGCAAACTTACACTCATTTACATCCTTCTCTTCACTCTCTGAGGCAGAAGTGTCAAAACTCATCCTTTCTAATCATCCTACAACTTGCCCACTTGATCCTATTCCATCTCATCTCCTTAAAGCCATTTCTCCTGAAGTTGTACCTGCACTCACTTACATCATCAACACTTCCCTCCACACTGGTGTTTTTCCCTCATCATTTAGACAGGCACATATAACTCCACTACTTAAGAAACCCAACCTCAACCCATCTCTTTTAGAGAACTACAGACCAGTTTCCCTTCTTCCTTTTATTGCAAAAACACTTGAACGAGCTGTGTTCAAACAAGTCTCTACATTTCTCACACACAACAATCTCCTTGACAGCAACCAATCTGGCTTCAGAAGTGGACATTCAACTGAGACTGCCTTGCTCTCAGTTGTTGAAGTTTTAAGACTGGCAAGAGCAGAATCCAAATCTTCAGTACTTATCCTGCTTGATCTGTCCGCTGCTTTTGACACGGTTAACCACCAGATCCTCCTATCAATGCTACTGGCGAAAGGCATCTCAGGAACAACACTTCAATGGTTTGAGTCATACCTATCAGATAGGTCCTTCAAAGTATCTTGGAGAGGTGAGGTGTCCAAGTCTCAACATCTAACTACTGGGGTGCCTCAGGGATCAGTTCTTGGACCACTTCTCTTCTCTGTCTACATGGCATCATTAGGTTCTGTCATTCAGAAACATGGCTTTTCATACCACTGCTATGCTGATGACACTCAACTCTACCTCTCATTCCATCCTGATGATCCGACGGTAGCTATTCGCATCTCAGCTTGTCTAACTGACATTTCTTCCTGGATGATGGACCATCACCTTCAACTCAACCTTACCAAGACAGAACTGCTAGTGATTCCAGCAAACCCATCGTTTCATCACAATTTCACCATCAAGTTAGGCACATCAACCATAACTCCTTCAAAAACAGCTAGAAGCCTTGGAGTTATGATTGATGATCAGCTGACTTTCTCAGACCACATTGCTAAAACTGTCCGATCCTGCAGATTTGCTTTATTCAACATCAAGAAGATCAAGCCCTTTCTTTCGGAACATGCTGCACAACTCCTTGTTCAAGCTCTTGTTCTGTCCAGGCTGGACTATTGCAATGCTCTCTTAGCAGGTCTTCCAGCCAATTCTATCAAACCTTTACAATTAATTCAGAACGTGGCAGCAAGATTAATTTTTAATGAGCCAAAAAGAATACACGTCACACCTCTGTTTATCAATTTACACTGGCTTCCAATAGCTGCTCGCATCAAATTCAAGGGATTGATGTTTGCCTACAAAACTACCACTGGCTCTGCACCCATTTACCTAAATTCGTTACTTCAGACTTATGTGCCTCTAGAAGCTTGCGTTCTGCAAGTGAACGTCACTTGATTGTGCCATCCCAAAGAAGCACAAAGTCACTTTTATGGACTTTTAAATTAAATGTTCCCTTCTGGTGGAATGAACTCCCCAACTCAATCCGAGCAGCTGAGTCCTTAGCCATCTTCAAGAATCGGCTTAAAACACATCTTTTCCATCTTTATTTGACCCTCTAACTTTAACACTCACTATTCTAATTATATTCTTTAAAAAATCTAACTACCTTTCTAATCTTTTTGTATTCTATTTTCTTTTCATTTATTATGCAATTGTATATGTATGTGTGTGTGTGTAAAGACCTCTAACTAGCTTGCTCTATTCTTTTATTTTTTATTCTGTTTTCTTTTTATTTATTATATTAGTTAAAATCCCATGCTACGTGTACTGTATTAACCTACCTGAGACTTGTTATAGCACTTATATATCATTGCTCTTTTTGTTGTTTTTGATTGCTTCCACTGTCCTCATCTGTAAGTCGCTTTGGATAAAAGCGTCTGCTAAATGAATAAATGTAAATGTAATGTAAATGTAATATACAAACAATACAATATAAACTACAGATGTTGTATGAGTTATCTAACTTAATTTGGCTTAACAGCCAGGTGACTAATTATAACTAAACTATGTATGTGTGCTTTGTATGTGTGCTGCTCTTCACTGTCCTCAATCTGAGTTAAAGTTCTTTCATACTTAGCAGTGTTTGTTACTGGAAAAACTTGGAAACAGCAATCACCGGCATGTCTGAAAAAGAGAAAGGATGAACAGCATCTTGGCTTTAACTCTCAACATCTAGCCTGGCTTAGTTAGAAGCCCACTCACCACGTCAAGGTGCAGGCTCAGAGTGGGTACATAGGACAAGACAAACATAACAAACAGACAACACTGAAACAACTGAACAATTGAACATTTGTGACCCTGGATCACAAAACCAGTCTTATGTTGCACAGATATATTTGTGGCAATAGCCAACAAAACATTGAATGGGTCAAAATTATATATTTTTCTTTAATGCAAAAAATCATTAGGATAATAAGTAAAGATCATAATCCATGAAGATATTTTGTAAATTTCCCACCTTAAATATATAAAACATTTATTTTTGTGAATGGATGTAGCACTATCGCCAATAGAAATTGACAACTTTAAAGGAGATTTTCTCAATATTTTCTCGATTTTTCTGTACCCTCAGATTCCAGATTTTCAATAGTTGTATCTCAGCCAAATATTGTCCTATCCTAAAAATGCATCGATGGAAAGATTTATGTATTCAGCTTTCAGATGACGTATAAATCTCAATTTTAAAAAAATTACACATAAGACTTTTGTTTTTAAGGTTTTGTGGTCCAGGGTCACATTTCGGTGTAACGTTTGAACAGAACGTACTGTATAATAACAAAAAATAACAATTCAACCTTATAACCTCATGTAACTTGTTGATAGCATATGTGTAAGCAAAGCAAGTGTGAGCGAATTATGAACGTATTTAAAGGCAGGTTTCTCACAGCAAATACTTATGCCCCGTTGATGCGGGCTCTTAGCAAAGCAAGTGTGAGCGATACACAAAGTGCTGTAAACATTATTCTAACAGGAAGATGTGCACTAAAAACACCATACTATTGGTGATGGAAAAAGTATTAATTTGTTCATCCTCCTTCTCACAAGAGCCTGTTACTTTCTCAGTTTCACGCCTTGCCAAATGATGAAGGCGTATCTTGCAGTACATGGAGGCTGCCATCTTAACCAAGGTGTGTACAAGATTGTCCTCAACACTGGTCTCAAACATGTGGTTGTGCAACCCTGAAAAAATATTCTTGTCAGCACAATCACTCAGAACCTGAATTGTAATGGCAGCTGTCACTCCTTTTCCTTGAGGAAGCTTTCCTCCACTGGTGGTCAGAAGTCTTTGAAAGCACCTTTCCTTAGGCTTTACACACCTCCACAATGTTTGTTGATGGATTCTGTAAGCCTCCCTTGTTTTTCAGGGCAATGAAAGTGTGCTGGAATCAGAACTCAGTGCAAGAGAACAGGGCATGCACAAGATTTTCTCCTTCATCTTTTTCACCACAAATCCAGCAATGTAATGGATAGCGGCGTCCTTGAACTCGGATATTGACTCGACATAAGGTAAGATGCTGGAGTCGTGGTCAGAATCCCGAGGGAGTGCTGGTGTTACATCAAATTGACGAGAAGCTGGAACAACTGTCACTGCCAACATGTTGGTTCCATCTCTAATGAGACAGTTCCCTGTTCCATTTTTCACTTGATGTCTCATTAGGAGGCGTTTGTATGCAGCTTTGAACTGTCAGGCAGCTGGGTTGTTGTGGTAGCCTCCGCGTGCCCTAACTGCAGAAAAGAACAGCTCAAGATGATCCTGACTGAGTTTGTAAGTAAGAAGATACTTACAAGGGGCCTCCTGTGCTTCAACCAGCTCTTTAAAAATGTTGGAAATGCTTCTGGAGCTGGCAACAAATCCAATGGGACCCGTTTTCCTAGGGCCTGCATGAAGATGTCTCCCAGAGCTATCTCTGAGCTGCAGAAGGAAATTTTCAGCTCTCTCCAAAAGACTTAGCATGTGAAAGAGCTTTGGTACCCTTTGCCAGAGGATTCCTGCTGTTGAGAACATCAAAAGCTTAATCGATTGTTCTCAGAAATTCAACGGTTTCCTCAGAACCATGAAACTGAGGGAAGTGGAGCTCCTTGTTGCAGAATTCAAGAGCATCTGCAACACTGCTGCTGAAAACTTGGGCGGCAAGATTTACCTTCATCTTCTGATTCCTCCACTGGATATGTGCCATCTTCAGCTTATTACCCAGCCTCAAGCCCTCCGTCTCCTGAAGTTTGTTGAGGTCTTCTAGGTATTTCCACCTAATCTCTTTGCCACTGCCTGTGTGGAAAACACGTCCATCAGCAAAAGTATTCCTCAAGAGTTTCTTCATGTGACACACGTCAAAAACCACATGTACAGCCTGCTTTGGATTTGCAGGGTGAGGAAAGAATGGCCTACAACCATAAGGACCAATGCATCCTTGGCTACTGGTAAAGAGTCATCAACTTTGCCACATCATTCATCAACATACCCATGGAATTTCCCTTCAGCATATTCAAAATGCTTTCTAATGGCCATCTCATCCATCATAAGGGCACAAACGGTCTCCTTACCATCTTTCCTTCCGTCCTCCACAGGGGATTGTAGGGCAGTGAATGATACCTCTGTAAAGCCTGGATCTGCAGGAATACTGCTGTACCAAGACCTGATTGTTTCAGGATGAGGCAGAACACAATCAAAGCTTTCACGAACAAACTGATAAGCTTTTGGAGAGTAGAAATGGAGAGTCATGGCAAAAGATCTCAAATGATCAGAGATTCTCTGAGATTTAGTCTTGCACTTGGCCCTTGTAAGAATTTCTTTAGCAGCACCGCTAAAGGAAGCCTCCAGCATATCAGCACAGCTGGTGAATATAAGCAGCTTCTCTTTCAGATCAGTGACAACTGAAGAAAGAGACTTCACTTTCTGTTTCAGTCTTCTGACTCTGCTTTTGAAGCTTAAATTTTTTCTTGTAAGGACGCAAGCTACTTTGACCAAATGACACCTTCCTCTTTAGAGGACTGTGGGATTTTTTTCAGTGTGTATGCACCATGATCTTCAGAATGGATATGGCTGCAGCTGGCTACACTCATCTCGACTGTCAGTGGTTCACTGCGAGTGCAACTGATGTAATCATGGTCATGATTCCTGTTTAGTTCCTGCATTTAACAGCTTGTGGGTTAGAGTCCGTCTTACTTAACGCTGGGTTCTTACTGACTCTGGTGTGCCTCACCTTGACCTTTGCCTGGCGATGGGGGTAGAAGATGGTTGGCACCGCGTCTGCTTTAAGGGGGTTTCGTCCCTGAACAGGGATAAAACAGTCCTGTGTGAAGTGAAGGGAGCAGAGGCGAGAATACTTCTTTGGTCTCCAGTTCTTTCTCTTGACATTGTGTATCCACTGCTGCAACCTTTCTTTGTCATTGAAGGGGAACCTGACAAGAAAAAAGCATATCGCATTGTTCAAGAAAATGAATTAAATGGAAATTAATATCATTTACGTTTAATGAATTTCATGTCATTTAATTCATCCAATTAATTAAATGGAAATTAAACCAAAAGGATGAGAAGTGATGGATTGTTTTTTTTTCCTCATAAAATATCTGCATGCCATGCTACCCAAAAATGATCTCACTACCCCCCACCCCAGTTGAGAATCAGTTGCAGTGACGATGCAAAAGCTGATCTGTCACCCACAATCAACCAAAACAATAAAATGTGGCTGTGGTGGTATATTACAATTGATAGAAAGCATTCAATCGGGCATTATAGGCTATCCCATACACAAAAGAAATATATTGAAATATATTTTAAAGTGTCAAAAATATATGTGGCATATATTTCAAATACATTGAAATATATTTGCATTGTTGTTTACTTATATTTATCATTTTGAAATATATTCTGAAATATAACAAAATGGTCATAAAATGTTTAGCTTGCTAAAGAAGGGTCGAAAATGTATTTTGATTATAGTAATTCCTCTACCTTTTACCCTATACACAACAGTAGGCTACCATATATCACTACTGAATTATGACACACAGCTATAATATATTGTACTGTACTTACATTTAAGTTACTGCAATGTAAAATGACAGATAGTTGCTTTCCTAGGACTATTAGGCCATATTAGGTGGCACGTACCTAACACTAAGTGCAATTAATAGATTTATTGTTGTTTTATTGACATCTTTCATGAACTCATTTAAATATTGAAAATATGCACTATATTTATGATGCAAGTACAACAGTGACACTCCTACAGTGAAGTGCACTTAAACAATAGATAGAACTCTGTGTCTGCCACTGAATACACAGACTGTTAAATAACTGTATTCGATTCTGTTAAAATAGGGGGAAAAAACTCTGCATTCTGTGTGTTATTACATAAAATTGTCATTTTAGGCCAATAAAGTCAGTAAAGGGGAGGCCGTGGCCTACTGGTTAGGGCTTTTAGGCTTGTAACTGAAGGGTTGCCTGTTCAATCCCGGCCAGTAGGAAAAATGTGGGTGGGGGAAGTAGTACAGCACTGCTCTCCCATGCCCACATCCATGGCTGAAGAAAAAATAAACTGAAAATGTGTTTGTTTGTGAAAATGTTAACAAAATATATTTCAAATGAAACAATTTGCAAAAGTTAAAACATATATGTAAACATATTTACATATATTTAACTTAAATATATTTATTAGGCCAATTTCAAATATTTGCATAAATTCCAAAAATATATTTCAAATATATTTATTTTGTGTATGGGATATGACACACACACCCATATGAATATGCACGTACAGACATGTGCATGCAAAAACATACACATTATGCACATACACTCCCTATATTAACAAATATATATGATTGACACAGCCATTCATTTAAAATAAACCTGTTGTTGTGGCATATCACTTAGAGTACAATTAGTTTTTGGGCTTGGTTTCTGAATTGCAGGTGTTTGAGTTCGTGACCTATGGTCATGACTGCAGCTGGCTGCTGATGAGGCCGAAACCAGCACATCCAGTGCATTTAATTTTAATTTACACTTTTTTATATATCCTCTATATTGACAAAATATAATCTTATATTTTACTTATAGCATTTTATAGAAAATAAACATGATTGAAATCCGATATATATATATATATATATTAGTGCTGTCAAAATTAGCGCGTTAACGCATTCGATTAATTTGAAATATTTAACGCGTTAAAAAAAAATAACGCAATTAACGCGGTTGCAGTACTTTTTTATTTCCAGTTGTGGCCTATGTGTGTTCAACGTGCAAAGAAATATGGATAAGACCAAGGAAGGACTTTTAGACGGAAAGTTTCAGTATAAAACTCTGCCGGATTACTCTTTAGTCTGCCACAAGAAACATTACTCTTCATTCAGTCTGCCACAAGAAACAGCAACATTAAAATCATGAACTCAAATGTCATTGTTTTAAAAAAAAAACAAAACAATGACTGTAACAGTGCGTAAATCAGACCTTTATGTAACGCCAACGTTAATAAGCTTAAACGAAAATAAAGAAATAATTGTGTAGCGGAGTATTTTTTGTACACAGTGCCGCGAACTGTCAATCACTCCTGTACGCGTGCATCACTGTCCTCCTCAGCTGCAGCAACTTGCGCTCTCTCTCTTCATCAAGCTTTAAAACAAAAAGGGGACAAAAAGATCATATTGTCTTTGTGCATAGGCTATAGATTAATTAGATAAATTAATATCTAAATTTGTGTCTTGCCGTCTACGGTATTTTTTTAGAACTTAGAAAAAAGATGCTGCAGCCAATGAACAGCCAGCGGGGGCTGCAGGACGACTCAACCTCCGCAGACAGTTTTTAATGTTTATCAGACAATAAATACTCAAGATTTTGCTTTAGTGTAACTCACAACGAGTTTCACACACCTTCTCCGGCCACGTTGAGTTGTTGACACTTAACAGTGGGAAAAGCGACACATGCGCTATTCACTTGTATAACTTAAGGGTGAATGGGTAATGTAGTTTCTGCTCTGGGTGGGATGAATTAGGAAGCTTGCATTGTGAAGGGCGCTCTGAAAATCGGCAAAAAGATTAAAACCTCTATTAAAACAGATGTCCAAATGAGCGTACCGGTACGCTAAAAGCACGTTCTGGGCGCACGGAGAGGTGGCGGTACGCTCAAGAGCTATATTTGGAAGTGGCGGTACTGAGTACTGGTGCATACCGGCCCACTTAAAGCACTGGCAATGAGTATACTTTGGAATTTTTTTGCAGTCCACTTAGAATTCAACGTGGAAATCATTTTTGTTTTTTATTGGCATTGATTGTTTTGAAATTCAAATGGTACTTATATGCCTGTGTTTTTATTTCTGTAATAAATATGGCTTTCAAGCCAACAGTTAATTTGGAGGATATTGATGGTTTATTGCAGGTATGTTGTTTACATGAGAAAATCTGTGTTACAAGTTAAACAAAAATTCCAATAAACAATCATATTTTGAATTTAAATAGTTTCTTTGTCTTGAGTTTACATTAATTATTTACATTTTACATTTACATATCCAAAAAGTTTCAGTCTTTTAATTGCAATTAATCGCGATTAATTTAAAAAAATTGTGCGATTAATTAGTTAATTTTTTTTAATCGATTGACAGCACTAATATATATATATATATATATATATATATATATATATATATATATATATATATATACACATATATATATATATATATATATATATACATATACATAACAGATAACAAAAAACATGTACAATAATCCAAAATTATTAAAAGTGATTCAAATAGCACATGCACACATACATGCATAAACGCACACATTAAAAAAATTTTTTGTTTCCTTCTATCTACATCAAACCGAATAGTAACCCATCCAAAGCAGACATATATAATCCCAGGAACCATACTGTCAGTATACAATATCCCATCGAGTCATTTTCGTATCGATTCAATATAGGCTGGTCATTTATTGTCCCTTAAAATTGCTTATTTTTCTACATTATTTCATCTCTTCATGTAAAACATTTGCCCATAGGCTAATATTCAAATAATTGTGAGCTAGGTGTTACATCATGCAGTTTTGGCTAATAAATCATGGTCAAAAACACTTGAACAAAAAACGTTTTTCTTTATTTCACGTTATGTAGGCTATGACATTTTGTAGATGGCTTTTGTAGATGGCTTTGAGATTTTTCTTACACTGCCTGTATAATTTCCTGATAATTTCTCCATTCACTGTCAATATACCGGCCGTTACCCATACTTCATTATTTAATGAAGTAGATAAATTATTAAAGTTCGTGGATAAAAGCTACTTCATATGTATTCACTTGCCACATACCAAATTATTTCCAATTCCCCAAAAACGTTGTTGAAATATTTTGTCCCGTTGCTTTTATGGACTCTGCATCTATGGGCTTCTCTCTTGATGTCTCCCCGATTGCCTGCGAGCTTCTCCTCCTGTCTGTACGGTAATTTCTCTATTGTGCGACAGAGAGTCGAGTGGTTATGACGCAATCTTTAGCCTATTGTTACAAAAACTGTTTCGTACATAATTTAACATAAAAGGTAATGGAGCCCTTTATACATTGTCGTGTATCTTTAGAAATAAATAATGGACAAATGGAGTCTTTACACGCCTCAGATGTACTGTAAAGTTATTTGCTGTCAAAGTGACGCCAAAATGAATGGGAGTCAATGGGATTCTAATGCAAGTGAAGTTCTGCTACAAGATGGCGGCACGCGGCCGACTTCCCTCCTGCCTGCGTGCTCCACTGCAGAGGGAGAGTTGAATCCTCCATTTTGTGAAAAAAGTCACAGAGTAGAGCTGACGTAGATAAGTGTGACTGAAGATCATAATTTGTCACAAAATTCATAAAATTCACCAATTTACAGGGAATTGGTGAGTGTTTAATGTTTTTGGTATTAAAGTTTGTCAAACGCTAATCTGATAACAACCAGTAATCAAGTTTCTATGCAGTTATGAGTTAAAATATTTTTGTGTGTTTTATGTAGAATGTTCATATTAATGTTTATTGTTAAATATGGATTTTGTCCTAATCTGTATTCTGTGTCGACATTATAATTTGATTTATATTGATAATGGTTTTGTGAGAATGTTATTTGAGTTTGATTTGAGTTAATTGCATTGAGAAGGAGATTTCATAACATAGGTGTGTCTTGATACTTCTCTCTACAATCTCAATATGAAAGTGTTCCTGTAATTTGGCCTACATACAGGTCAGGTTTTTGTTGTGGTGGAAGTGAAAGTTCTAGAAATCAGTTGACGGCGAGCCCCCATGGATCTGGATACTCAGTAGAGTTTCTCGTGAAACTACATCTTATTTCTGCCAATACGAGGTTGGATCTCAGATTACTTTTTTTGTTGTTGTTGTTTTTTCATCTTCAAGGTTGAAAGTACGGGAAAATTCTCTTCTGGACTATATATTTTTTACTAAATTTGCGCAACCACGTGGCGTGGATTTAATGTTGAACTGTTTCTTTTCTCTCTCGCTCTCTCTCGCTCTCTCTGACTGTTGTAAAAGAAACCAAACTGATATTTGTTTTATTATTATTAAAGAGACTAAAGAAAGGAACTATTTGATTTGACAGACTGTGGAAGAAACTGAGATTTCATTGGGTTGGGTCTTTAATGACTTTGTGAAACTTAATCGATTTAAATTAGTGATTTTTTTTTGTTACAAATTCTCTAGAAGGGGAAGAATAACTGAACTGATCTCGATACTTATATTTCGTATGTTTACGAAATCTGACATTTGTACACTGTGATACTTGTATATTGTTTTTTCTGTTATACAGCTGGGTATTATTCGATTAGTAGTCAAAATCACACCCCTCCCGCGCATTCACTCATGCACACATAAATACACACACATAAAAAGAGACAGAGGGAGAGTGACTATTCAAGACTTCAATCTGTATGATAACAAACTGTTTAATTTATTAGAGAATAGTCCATCCTTACTCAAGCCAATTGATGGTTGTATGATTGCTGAAACACATTAAAACATAACCGAATAATGACTCTTATTAACATAACAATCTGTCGATTATCAACTGCTCAAATGGTTGTAGGAGCCTAGGACATTTCTATTTAAAAAAATGAGCATGAACATAAATAGGATTTTTTTTTTTTAAATGTATTGAGATCAGAACAGATTAATTCAGCCATAAATATTAAGTCTTAAAACACATTACATGCTTAAACAGAATACCCTTCTTTAAACACAGTACGTGCTAAAACATATAGGTGCCATCATTCAGGCTGTTCACAATATTAACATTTATTTTAAAGTCTGTATTTATAACTAACCTATTAAGTGTTTTTTTTTTTATGAGCATGTCCACATGCTTGGGAAGAAGACTGGAGCGCAATCGGTTCACAATTAGAGAACACCCTTTCTGATGGGACATAACACACACACACACGTAAGCCTTTCCTGATTTTACCAGGCGGGGTATTTGTGGTGGTTGGTTTTCGACCAGTCCATGGGTTGGATGTGGATGGGTGAGCACGTGTCCTGGCAGTACTGAATTAATTTAGTTGTGTCTGGGATTTCTGCATTATAGTCCTCACCAAACAAGACCGCGATTGCAGATGCAGACATATAGTTTAGTTTGGGTTTTTAATAGCAAAGTGGTCATATTTCGTTTCGATGCTTTATTATTTTAACTCAGAAATATGATTGGAATGGTTTAAAATTTAAGTTTAATTTTTAAATAGCTTACAAAGCGGCCTGCATTTGACAGGGAGTTGAGCATTTTTGATCAGTTTATCCTTATCAAAATAAATGAATAAGAGTCATTGACATTGAATTAAGGCTTCTTCAACATTGGCCATTTCTCATGGTAAATAACCAGCTGGTGTATATATACATACATATAAAAAAGAAAATACTGAATACTTTTTTGGCTCAAGCCTTTATTTACAATATTTTTTGGCTTAATCTGTCAAGTGAAATGGTCAAAGATGCTCTTCAATCACATTTACACAAGTTTCAAACCTACATTCAAGTTAAACAAGTGATTGTTGCAAGCTTCACTTATGAGAAGTCAAACTCAGGTAATAGATCTCATACAGTCTTTATGAAACAAGTATTTAAACCTTAGATAGAACACAAAGATCCACAGAAGGTTCAAGAATTACAAAAAGGGAACAAAAATGAAAAGCCCGCTAAAGGACACGTCAGCAATAAAGTTTATTAAAAAAAAAATGGGGGGGTAGCTAAGAAAATTAAAAAGCATAGTGCAAAAACTCAAAAGCCCCCCCTTAAATCACATCTCAATTCAGCAAGACCTTAAGGAAATTCTTTTGTCTCCTGAGGAAAGCAAAGCAAGCCCTTCTGATTATGGTTCATCAGACACCGGTTCTGCCATGGTTTCATTTGAACCAGGGAAGGCACCGCTACGTTCGCCTGAACAAACTGCCTTTAAAACTACACGGTCCATCATTTGAACTCTTAGCCCGTTAGGAGTTTAAATTTGGGATACCAGGTTGTCAGTGGTTCCTTTGAAATTTGGGACCTAGAAAGAAGTCTGAAAGCAATTACCCAAATCCTCCAGAACCTTTATCTCTGTCTGCAGAGTGGTAGAAAAGCATGGCTTTGTACCAAACTGCCAGACAGAAACATTCTGCAACTCGTACCACTTTCCAACGTCAACATGGCTATCACCCCACAAACTTAAAGCCATGCTGGAAGTCTTGTCAACAATTAGGTTTCCTCATGACTTGCTGGTGACTGCCTCTTGTTTTAGAATCAGACACTGACTCGCAGAGTATTTGACCTGGATGGTCACCTGTGACAAATCAAATACAATTTTAAATGCTCATTCCTCAACACAAACCTCACTAAATTTAGGGATAAACCTCATATCCCCTACTTTCTGCAGTAACAGCTGCAAACTTTTAATCTCGCAGTATGAAAATAAAATAATAATTACCCTCTGACATTGCCGGATGTCACTGGCATTCTCCATTAGTGTTCACTGATGGCTCTTAGAAAGGCAGAAGGTAACGGTCAAATAATGGTGTAGCTGTTGAAAAGTACGTCATCTCTTCCCTGATTTTGAAATGATGGGGTTAACGTAGCTCCACTTTGTTTCACAGGACTCCTGTAAGGGGGGAGGAGGGAAAAAAAATGGAATTTCACTTCACCCAGCCATACAACACGGATTAATAAATTCTATTATAACACCTTAGAGCAGGGTTCTTAATATCTTGCCCTGGAGGGCCAGTGCACAGCAGAGTTTAGCTCCAACCCTGATCAAACCCACCTACCTGTGATTTTCTAATGATCCCAAAGACATTGATTAACAGGCTCAGGTGTGTTTGATCAGGGTTGGAGCTAAACTCTGCAGTGCACTGGCCCTACAGGGCAAGACTTGAAGAACCCTGCCTTAGAGTCTGTCATGTGAATAGATCTGACAATGTTAATGCTAGGTCTTGGTAGAGTAGAAGTGCTATGCTGCTGCAGAACTGGTATGGATTAGCTACGGCCAATACATACACAAACACTACTGTGAGCAAGCATGACATGGTGATGTCGTAAAAACAGCATGTATTAGTTACCTCCAACATATCACTTATTCTTTCGCTTCATGTTTGATGTGAAATCTAGAAGACACAGTTCTGTCACTTGCCGGTCTTTCTCCACACACTCAAAGACATAGTGGTGCTGTATGTTAAGCACCACTACACGAGTATTGCGGTCAGCCTCCTGAAGTAAAGCGGTGAAATATTTAGCTTTCACAGACTGCAGTACAGGGGACACTTGGTAAAGGTATCCTTCTACCTCACAAAGCAGGGTCGCTTTGCTGATGACATGGTCATTTATCTTTCATGTGGGAAAAATACTGTATAAAAAAATAAGATAAACATTACTTTGTAGTACACTGGACAAAATAAGATCTTAACATGACACCTAGATTACAAACAAGGAGTTAAACAATGCATACCGTTCTATAAGCAGCCAATTACGTACAAATGTGGATGGTTTGACAATAAAATCCAAGATGTGCTCACAAGCAACAAAAGCAAGGATGTCAAACTTAGTTCCCAAAGGACCACAACCCTTCAGAGTTTAATTCCATCCCTGCTCAAAAAAAAAAGCCTAATTGAGTTCATTAGCTACTTCAGGTGGGTTTAAAGCAGGGTTCCTCAAATCTTACCCTGGAGGGCCAATGCACTGGAGATTTAAGCTCCAACCCTGATCAACCTTATCTACCTGTGATTTTTCTAATGATCCTGAAGACACTGATTAGCTTGCTCAGGTGTGTTTGATTAGGGTTAGAGCTAAACTCTGCAGGTAAAGGCTGTGGCCCTCCAGGAAACAGCACATTTCTGTAATCAAAGAGAAGTTCACTTAAACACTACAACCCTGAAGAGCTATCAAAGTCAAAGTCACCTTTATTTATATAGCGCTTCAAACAAAATACATTGCGTCAAAGCAACTGAACAACATTCATTTGGAAAACAGTGTGTCAATAATGCAAAATGATAATTAAAGGCAGTTCATCACTGAATTCAGTGATGTCATCTCTCTTCAGTTAAATAGTCTCTGTGCATTCAATTGCAATCAAGTCAACGATATCGGTGTAGATGAAGTGAATGATATGATGAATGATTTATTTAATCTATCATTAAATAAATATTAAGAGCAAATTTAGATTGACCCAGAACCAGCAACAAATGCATAATTGTCTAAAGCCATATTAATTACTTGAGAAAGAGTCTTTAAATTGTAATATTTGTCCAGTTCAAATCAATCCAGATACATCAACTAACAAAATAAGCATTTCAAATCAGTCTTAAACTATTTCAAGAAAATACATAAGAGACTAAAAACCCAATCAACAACAGAAAGCTAGACATTCACTAATTCACAATACAGATTAACAAATTCACTTCAAGAATCACGAGAATAGTCAGTGTTTTTTTTTTTTTCAGAAAACATTAAAAAGCTCATTTACATCAAACTTTTGACCCTTGTGTAAGTTCAAGTATTTTGTAAAGATCATGCACAACATACACAAATTTGACATTACCTGACAAAACGCTTGTCTCGCACAAGCACTCTGAACAAAAGTAGATGTAAACCTCTCCTCTATTTAAACCTCTTGTCCTTTGTAGGAACCACCAATCAACTTAATTTCATGAAAGAACTGTGACTAACACATTGGGTATTTTTTTTCTGTGGGATCTATGCACAATTTAAATGAGAACCTGAAATCTAAAAAACTTGGTATCTGTTGATTTCTTGCATTATGCCTAATTTATGTTTTAACAGCAAATACTTCATGATTTTTGTTGTTAAATTGACAGTTATGAACAAAAATATAAATGTATATTGAGTGGGTCAGCTACTGCCATTTTATAGTTTAGTGAAGTATTTCATCTTTGTTTCATGGAGAACAGGATGATTTAAAATAAATCAAAATAACAAAACAAAAAAACATTCTACTTCGAACTTCTAATGTACATCAGTGAACAAAAAGGACATTGATGGAGTAAATTGAAGTGCAGGACAAGGATAAAAGTACATTCTAAATCATGTATTCACTTCTTTACAAACACATTACACAGTTTACATTGAAAATATTGTGCCTTAATACCCCAGTGAGCAAGCCAGAAGGTGACAGTGGCGAGGAAAAAGTCCCTAAATTGGTTAAGAGGAGCATCATCAGCAGAGATTTATGAAGAGAAACCAGACTCAGCAGGGGCAGGATATCTTTCTCATCTGCCACTTTGACGGCCAAAAAAGCTTAGCATGCGCAATTTGCAGCGCTCACGGTCACAAGGCTTCATTTTCCCCTAAAGCTTTCGCTAGCAATGATCCAGCCACTGTCCACGGTCCTGGTAATGTAAGACCTTCTTAAAGCTCCAGAGGTCCCTCAACTGTGGCTGAATTCAATGGCATTCTTCTTTGCATTCAATTTAATGAGGCTGTTTGTTCTTTTCCAGATTTGCTCATATTTGTAGTGTTTGCAAGGATCCACATCCAAAATCTGTTTGTCCATGCCGGTACAAACCTGCACCACAGGGGAAAAGCCCCAATTCAGAAAAAATTCTGAATAAACACCCATCTACCCCATTAATATTCCTAATCTTTCAAGGTACCTCTCTTCTAACCCCGATCCATTATTTGTTGATTATTTAATCATCGGTTTGTCCCATGGGTTTCGGGTGGGTATATCTTCTCATCTTTCTGCCTCTTTTGTTGCCAAAAATGTGCAATCTCCCAGGCATGAACCTGATGTGGTTTCAGTTCTTCTAGACAAAGAGGTTAATGTTAATGCCTTTTTGACTTTCTAAAAATTGCTTTTGCAGCATCTTTTCCATCACTGCTTTTCAAACAGTCTTGACTATTCCTAAAGGATTCCCTTTCGCTGCTTTGCCTCATGCATAGCCTTACGTGTCGTCAAACACAGATAATGTACATTTCAAACTAATGTCTTTAAGCATCCTCTTCAAACAAGCCTTTATAACTGAATGTGCACTTAGATTGACACGGCTTAATTTCCTTGTGGATAAATAAGGTATCTCTCAGAGCAAGATTTTATGCATAGGTTTCCAATGGCAATAGAGAATCAGTTGTTGACTCATTAAGGATGACAGAATGACATACAATCTTGTTGATGATCAAGTATTTTTAATGATAATGTGCATACAAACAGACAGACACAGTCACTGGTGTGACTGTTGCTCAGCATCTATAAAGACAAACATACCAAAATCAGATTAGGAACTGCGAGGAAAGGAACAAAGTCTATAAACCAAGAACAACTGGCTCACCTTCAGTTGGCAGCAAGATTGGTACGGAGATTGAGGGCCTGTTGAATTGCGCCTCTGCTAGGGCTTGCTGCTGCTTGACCAGTTCCAGCTTGGCTCTCTTAAGCTCCAGAGACTGCCGAGCGAGCTCATTTGCTTCGGTCAACTCAATGTTCACCAACTCTTCGCTACACCAACATGGTGAGATTGTGAAGCGATGTCGTGGTATCGTGTAGCGAAGTCCTGGCAAAGACGTGTGTATGGGAGGTGATGGCATAGTGCACCCTTCCGGCTCGATGCTGCCAGGTGAGGAGAGTGCTGCAGGTGGTTTGGTGTCTGGGGAGCATGGCATTTTTTCCTGACGTCCTGCCAGGACCTTGGTGTGCCTGATCCGGAAGCATCCATCTTCCTTGTTTTGTCGCTCCATAGCTCTTTTTTGTTGCGGTTGCACAAATTATTCCGAAAGCTGGAAAACGGTGTCACCTTGTGCAAGCTCACCTCGCCCAGCAAAACATCAAGCTACTCTGACGAGAAGCTTGGTGCCCTTTTTTATGTTGCTTCCCCACCATATTCTACATTTAACTCTCTATCTCTTCATTGTAGATAGGTTGCTTTTTATTGAAAATATTAACCAATGGCAATCAATACAACATTAAACAGAAGTAACTACAGCTGCTTGCCAATCAATTCTGATTGTAAAGTACCTTACCATTAATATAAGTCGTTAAACCCATTTAAATACCTCAGACCAAGACAAACATCCCCCGAGATGAAGACACAAACTAACAATTGGAATTTGCATTAAGTCAGGTCCCAGACCATGATAGTTTACATGGAAAAGGGCACTCCCATTACAGTAGTCAAAATATCTCTTAACTCTTAGGAACCGTAATATCTTTTAGTCTACTTTTCTAAGGTTGAGACTAGGGATGGGAACCGAAAACCGGTTCTTATTCAGAACGGGTTTTGTTCTTTGAAAAGAACCGGAACCATGAGCAATTTCTAAGTTTCGGTTCCTCGCGCCCCACTGCTCTGCACATTTTGTACATTTCTCTCAGCGCTTCAGACATTTGCTCTATTCAAACATAAGTACCCTGCGAAGTGGACATCACAGGATATTCAGCCAAGATTCCAGTTCAAAGCGAACGTAGCAATCAAAGCATTGAAGTGTGCAAGACGTGAATTTAAATTTTATTGATTTACAGAGGTATATGATGTCACAGTTGTCCATGTTTAAAGACACAGCACAAATCAGTGAATGAATGTTTCGATGTGAGGTAAACTTCAACATATTTCCTCTGCTCAGGGAGTAGGGAGCAATGAACAATTGGAGTTCATTTCTAACGAGCTGATTATCTGAATCAGGTGTTAAAATCAAATCACATTGATTCCAAAGACGCACACCCACAGACTCGTTGCGCTGTCCCGTCTTTGAAGGGGGGTTGAAATGCTATTTCATGCATACTGAGTTTTTTACACTGTTAAAGAGTTGGATTCCCATGCTAAACATGGACAAAGTTTAAAAAATTAAGTTGTAGTTTTGAAAAATACCTCCTGTTCCAAAAATACCTCTTCCGGTTTGTCACAAGTTTCGGAAAGTTTTTTTCGAGTATGGCTCTGTGTGACGTTAGATGGAGCGGAATTTCCTTAAGGCAGGCGTACACTGTGCGATTTTTTTGCTGTCGTACGAGTTCGCATGCGTTTTTTTTTTTTTTTTCAATAGTGTGGAAATCACGTATTCTCGTATGGTCGCGGCTAGTATCATTTGCGATGAATTACGAGCCGAGCAGAGTGGCTTACGAGCACTTCCCGATCTCCCGATCATTTTTAAACATGTCTAAAAAGTTCATGAGCTATCGGTTTGAATTCGTGCCATTTGTGCGGTTGAATTAGCCGATTTGTTGATTTATCTGAAGTTGACCAATCACGAACTAGGAAAACAACCGAAGAAGAAAGATGAAGACTGCAGCGCCACGGCGAATGTGGAATTTTGACCAGGAGGATAAACTCTCTGAAGTCTGTCAGGAACCACAAGCGCAGTATGATGTTTCTAGCAACGTGTGCCAATGCCTTTTTAGTTCTCTCTCTCTCTCTTTCTCTCCCTCTCCCGCTCACACACGCATGTGTAGTTTACAGGGACTCTACATAAACGTAACGGTATTCTATACTGTATACCCCCATACACTACCTCTATCCATCACGGAAAATGCATGTTTAAAATTTCTATTAAAAACCGTATAGTATTTTTAAAGCCATTTGGTTTACGAGGGCACAGTAATTGTCCACCTGTATGACATCAAAGTACCGCGAGAGCGATTCGAATGCATTGGATATCTGTGCTCTCTTATCGCTCCTGCGGTACTTTAATGTCATAAAGTGATCCTTTTGTGCGTGCAGCGGTGCTTCAAGTCGAACGCGTCTATCAACTTCGTGCGATTGCTTCTACGTGTCGTATATCATCGTTTATTTCTTAAAGATAATGCAGTCCCAACTAAAAAGGGTCATGATCGTGTGTTGGAACCGCATGCGGTGAGTAAAACTGTTTCAAATATCTCTGTGTTGTTAACTTAGCTATCGGCGCGTAAGCACATCAAGTAAACAACATGCGATGTTGTCATCAAACTGCACTTTCCACATGTACAGCTTAAAAAAAAAAAGAAGACATAAAGTGGAACTTAATCATTTTCCAAAACCGCTAAGCAAATATATACAGTTTCAGTACATACCACATAGAGACGCCTTTGCTGATGCTGCTCTTGTTAAATTTCAGCCTCTGGATCTGATTCTGGATCATAAATATACGCTGAATCTGACTGTTAGCCATGGTTTGTTTTGGATGATGTTTTTTCCCCTCACGGTAATGTCACAGCTCCCAGACGCGCTCAACGCAAAAGCTTACTCTCACTCGTGATTCTTTAGCTCCGCCCACACGTCACGCCTCCAGCCACTCGGTACAGACTATCCTTCTCTTATGAATATAATAAAACTAAAGACTTTTTGGAGTTATGAAGGATGCAGTACTACTCTATAGGTACTCAAGATTAACAGGATATTGAGTGAAAATGAGCATTTCACCCCCCTTTAATTGTTTTCCACGACTGTATGTGCACACGCGCCTTTGATAACTGTGCACATCGTTTTGTCTGACTGTTCATCTAACGGCAGCGCACTGCACCTGCCGCCACTAAATTGCATGATATTTTTGTCCCATATTGTCATTAATATACATACTGGCTTCAACTAGGACCACTAAATAAATAGACTGCTATTGTTCTGCAAGTATGAGGGTTAGATTATTAAGTGTACAGGTCGTTTCAAGAGTGATAAACAAAGTGATAGAAAAAATTCACTCATTGCATCACACCATCCTGACTGCATTATTCTTTGTAAAACATGGACTTTATGGAGAGTGTGTATACATGTTTAAGTTTAACCGTTTATATTTCATTAATTAAGGGAAATTAACAAGTGTCCCAGCCCTCAAGGGCCTATTTGGCCAACAAGCTTATTCCTGCTTGAAAAGCAAAACATTATTGATAGTGTAAAAAACATCAACTTTGAAACACATGCTGATTGATGGACTAGCATTACTCAACATTACTTACTACCTTCCAGCAATGCTATGTTCAGTGAAGGTAAAATAGTAAAAAACATAGTTCATTTAAATGAAACCAGAAGCCGAACCAGGAAATGTCAAAAAATATCCCACCCTACTTATGAAGATCTGTACACTGTAATATATGTTGCATTTTGACATTGCCAACCTTTAAATTAAGTTAACAGTAAGTAATAAACAGTATTGGGCATTTAGTAGTTGAGTATTGTGCATTCCTTACCACTATTTCTTAATAATTGTTTAAAGCTGCAGTAGGTAACTTTTGTAAAAAATATATTTTTTACATATTTGTTAAACCTGTCATTATGTCCTGACAGTAGAATATGAGAGAGATAATCTGTGAAAAAATCAAGCTCCTCTGGCTCCTCCCAGTGTCCTATTGCCATTTGCAGAAATACATCGCTACCTTTAAGAAACAATCAATCAGAGCTGCGGTCCGTAACTTTGTTTGTGTTCAAAATGTAAAAAAATGTATATAATAAGCGAGTACACCATAAATCCATTTTCCAAACCTTGTTTTTGGCTTGTCCTGAATCACTAGGGTGCACCTATAATAAGTGTTTATATTCGGACTATTTTAGATTGCTTCAGGGGTACCGCGGCGGAGTAACCCAGTACCTTTGAGATTCTTCATAGACATAAACAGAGAGAAGTAGTTCCGGCTACGATGTTCTTCCGCAAGACGCAAGCAGTTCTGTTTATTAACCGCTAGTGCGTCAAAAGTTACCTACCGCAGCTTTAATGATTTTAATGGAACCGTTAGGTGGAACCGGAATCTGAACCGGAAATTTTCTAACGATTCCCAACCCTAGTTGAGACCATTGTACCAGTCGCTTTGAGACAATTCAAATGACACTAGACATGACTCTAAATATCACTTAAATTAATGTATAATATTATACTATTGGCAATTCTGAGTGAAACTAAGTGGAGGGAGTGTGATGGTGAGGTGTGAACTGCTAGGTGTGGTGCGTCTCCGATGGCACTGTTACTTATGAACACTTCCTTGAATACCCTCCTGCATATGTTAATTATCAGGAAAGTCCTTTGTTTTCTTAGGGAGAAGTAGTCCCTTAGTCCAGACGGTCTAGCTCCAGTCTTACAGTTTTTCCCCCTTTGGCACCGTAGGCCATTCACAAGGGTTCTGGCGGTGTCACTTATAGTAGTTATAGGGGACTAAGAATCAGGATATCGTTGGTGGACGACTTTACCGTTCCAATGAGTTATCTGAAGTAGGAGCATTGGAAGAGCATGAAGGAGAAGATGAGTGTGCTTCCAATAGCACATCCTCGAAGCATCCAGTCCCACCAAATGTATGCAGGCTGAGCCGATCGAGTAGATGAACTAGACAGAATCTGTGCAGTCTTTTGAGCAAAGTTTGTCTCCACTTGCACTTGAGAGAGGTGGTATTCAGTTTGAAAGATGACTTTCTGTATTAAGTCAATCGTCTCGACCAAAGCTTGTGTCCCATGTTCATAGAAGGAGTTGTCCCACCATGGGGAGACCCCTGCGTCCTGTGGCGTTCTTCCAAGGATGTTGATCTGGCCCATAGAAAAGTCCTCTGTTACTTCCAAGCAAAAGGAGTGATTAGCAGGGCAGGTCAGTCCTCCGTATGTGAAAGAATTCATCTCACTGATGCACCACTGTGTATGAGACACTTGAACAGCATTTGAATGGCCATGTAATGATTGAACATCTATGAGTTTAGTATCATTGGGAGAGAAAGGTTGTAGTGTGTTACATGTACAGACAACATAATTGTGAGTTTCATGACAACATGTGCGACTGGTAAACAAGGTCTCAGTACCCTTCAAAGTCATATCTAATGAGGTGGTCCCATTTAATGCCTGTATGCTCTTAAACTCATTTACGGAGTCAGTTTCTCTATTGCTTCATCTTCTACCATCCTGAGATGGTCTCTCAGAGAAATCACATTTGTGCTGAGAGGGATGTCATCATCTTTATTCCATTTTTTTTTTCTTGTATGGTTTGGTGAGTGGTGGTAGAAATGCAATTCCTCCAGTTCATTTTTTTTTTTTTGCTTTCTTCTCTGCAAGATCATCATCATTCATAAGGGCCTGTCCAATCATGACCTCCACAGCCCCTTTAAGGTAGAATCCAATTTTACTGCTGATGATGGTTTTCCAATATTAATTTTTGCCTGGACTGAACTGTGTAAGACGCATGGCAATATTAACAACAAGCTGAAATCTGAATGGTACTCAAATCTTCTTGAGCATTGACAGTCCATATCTTTAGCAGCTAACATGAACCGGCCAAGCTCTTGAATACTTTGAGCAATATATTGGTGCCTCGACTTCACGCAGCCATGTTTATATTGATTCACCATACTTGCAAATCAGAGAATCCTTTCTGATGTGAAATGACACATCATCCTGTTGCATGTTGTTGATGATCATCTGACATCCATCTGAGGAAGCAGATATTGGAAACAGGCATGCAGCACGACTCTGCACTCTCCCTTGAATACGTTTTGTCTTCGCTTCGGTTTTGCAGGAGGACTGATGTTTCCACAGGTCCTTTTTCCTGAACATACCGAAACAATATGGGCAAGGCAAGTAATCCTTTACAGAAGCTTTGTCGGAGGGCTGCTTCCATGTCCCTATTTGTCCTCTGCCTTTCTCCAGAACTTCTGCATTATGTTTAAAGTTTCCTTAATTGCACAGCTGTTCCAAAATAATCTTTCTTTCTTTTGATCTTAATGGAAAGCTGAAGGCATATGCCACATTTTCAATTTCTATATGCTCACTTAAATTATGTTTTTTTATTCTTTCATGGTGCATTTACCTCTTATCTGCTCTTCATCACTCAGACTTCTGTCTGGTCCTTCAAGTTTCTTTTCACTGGACACACATTATATGATGCATCTTTAACTGGGCTCAAATCTTCACTGCATGATGATGCAATCTTGAAATCTGGATTGCAATCTGGATATAATCGAGAACAGCTGGAGACTTCATATTCCAAGGAATCACTCTCTGGCTCCTGATCTTCCATTTCTTCTGACTGGAACATAAAAAAAAAAAAATAATCATCATGAGATACAGTTTAACTTTATAGAGCTATTTTACCATAACTAATATACCATAATTTTGAAGGTGGAATATACGAATTACTTATACTAAATGAGGTCAACTGTAAATGTGTATTATAACAGAACATTACCAAATTGACACAAGGGTTGGCGGCATATGACATTTTAGTTTCTTTTGCTGAAATATTTCAGTTGGAAAGGCAGCTACAAACTTGCATAACTGCAAAGTGTGTAAAACTACACTGCAGTCTAAAGGAGTAGTTTTAATGACCTGTGAAATCGAATAATCGGATACTTGTTATACACTTCAAATTTTTATACCTTTTCTGCATTTTAAAGTGAATTTACATTTATTCATTTAGCTGACGCAAAGTGACTTACAATTGCTATATATGTCAGAGGTTGCATGCCTCTGGAGTAACTAAGGGTTAAGTGTCTTGCTCAGGGACACATTGGTGTCTCACAGTGGATTCGAACCCGGGTCTATAACACCAATGGCATGTGTCTTATCCACTGCGCCAACACCACCCCCAATTTAAACCGTTCAAATGGAAAAAGACTCGCACGCTGTTTTCTGTGTTGCATTAGGCTTGTTGATTGATTTTTGTTTAAGGTGTCACAAATTGTTTTGCAAAAAGATTTAGTATAAGTGAAAGTAAAAAAAAGTGAAAGTGACGTGACATACAGCCAAGTATGGTGACCCATACACAGAATTCGTGCTCTGCATTTAACCCCCCGGAGCAGTGGGCAGCCAAAATGATTTTGATCTGCCTGCATTGACACTATTGTATGCAAACTGAACTGAGCTGGATGATGACATAACTGTTTTTTTTTTCCAGAAATAATAACCAAAGATTTTTTTGATTCTAATGAAAGGGTACATTCAGCAGTTATTTGTTCTATGGGTCATAACATTTCTTACTGATTTCTGCTCTTAAATCAGATACATTAGAACAGTACCTACATTTACAACAGTAGACCTACATTTAACTAGGTGCATTAATGAGAGAGCGATTGCATGTGAATTAGTTATACCGTCTCTCTATTAATTGTGAAGCTTTGGACTGTAGTTAATTCAAGCTACTTTAGTGATAAATCACAGGACAGCACTGACAATGAGTTTCTGCACTCTTGAATGTTTCTCTGTGCACTCAATCTTCACGTGATGCCTCAGTCTAAAATTACTATGAAAAACTGTCTCTCGTTCCAGGTCTGTGATCCTTTCAGTCAAGGTGGGAGACTCGCCATCAGTTATGGAAATACACATGAAAGTCATCCTCACAGGAAAAAACCCCGCCCTTTACGTTCACAGGCCAATACACACTTAATTCTGTGCTTCAAGAATTATTTATTATTTATATCAATAACCAAAACATTGCTCAGATTATTAAATAAAACAGGACTATCCCAGATTATGGAAAGAGAAAAAATAAAATAATAGGGCAGAAAAGTTAAATGCCTAAACTGTTACACAATTACAATATTACTTGTAGTATAATAGGGCGAAGATGAGGATCCATATAATCCAGATATGGAGTCCAGACTTTATAAAACAGGCCTGTTTTTTGATGTAAGACGCTCCAGGGGAAATCAGCTAAAAAAAATTCTTATGCCAACCTTTAAGTGATGGAGATTTATCACTAATCCAATTAAGTAAAATATTTTTTTCTGGCAGCACAGGAGAGAATATTATACAATTTCTTGTTGGCAGACGAGACTATATAATTATTAGGTATACCCAATACCAATGAGACTGGGTCAAAATCCAACTGCATATTAAAAATATTTTCCATTTCACCCAGCACCAAAAACTAATACCTTTGCAACATGTTACATGACCACAAACAACATGTTAAAGTACCTACTTCAGTTTTACATTTTAAACACATAGGCGATAGAGAGGGGTTAAAACATTCCTGAAGTTAGGAGAAATATGGAATCTATGTATGATTTTAAATTGTATTTCTCTTGTACGTGCACAAATCGATATTTTCTTAGCACAAGACCAAATGTCATCCCATGTTTCCTCATCAGTATTAGTAGATAACTCTTCCTCCCATTTAGTTTTAATTCTCTGTGAATCAACAGAAGAAATTGAACACACAGCACCATAAAAATCTACCCAAAGACATCTTTCTGCATGATAAAAATAATAACCTCTCAATAGAAGATATCTCACAATTTCTAACAAGTGTTGTTAGTAATATAATGTCTCAATTGGAGAAGTCGAAAAAAAATAGAGTTAATTCCAAAAGTGATATTAATTCATTGTCTGAGAACAAATTATACCAACATTTAAAAACATCATTCAAAATTCTTGGGGAAGAAAGAAGTCAATTTAGATCTACCCTCAAGCATACAAACAGATCTCCATGCTTTCAGAGTATTAACTATAATTGGATTATCATAAATCTCTTTTATGTTTTGAAAGCTCTGAACAAAAAGAATAGCTCTTAAAGGAAATTGTGTAAAGGAGGATTCAATATGTAACCAGGTAGAGGAAGAATCATTCCTAACCCACTCTGCAATATATCTCAGGTGGGAACTTAACTGATACATCTTAATATTTGGAAAATCCAGGGCCCCCCCATAAAACTTGGCAGATAAAGTACTGATGCTTTTATTCTAGGTTTGCGTTTACTCCACATAAAAGAAGTCATCCAGCTATTTAGGCCCTTTAATGCCCTATTAGAAAAAAGTATAGGAACCATTCGAATAGGATATAACAGTTTGGGTAACACAATCATCTTTACAAAGTGCTATCCCACCCAGCAAAGATATTGACAAGGAATTCCAATGAGTCAGGTTTCCGTTGACCCTCCAGAGTAGAGTCAGGTTCCCGTTGACCCAGGTCACCGTTGACCCTCCAGAGTCGACGGGGACCTGACTTGACTCCAGAAGATCAACTTTTGGCGGCCATCTTGTCATCCACAACACCCACAGTAGATGCAGAGCCACTTAATTGAAGTGCCAGATCTATATAACTTTCAAATGTCCCTTGAGGTTTGTGCAATGGCATGAGTGAGCCAAGCGGCCCAGATAGGCCACTACAAAAAAATATCATCAGACATATCTTGTCCATGATAAATAAATGGGCCAGCTCAACAAAGTCCCTCACATAGTCCTCAATGGGCTGAATTCCTTGACGTAGACACATAATTTGGGCTACTGGGTTCATGATTGACTTGGATGTACTCATTAAGGCTGCTGGATCCTGGTTTGGCAAAGTCTTCTGTAACGAGGAGTCAGAGGCGTTCAGATCCAGGTGCAGAATTTTATTAAGAGAATTGTCATACAGGCAGAAATCAGGAACGCCGTCATGGTGTATTAGGGATATCCAGAATCATTAACGGTAACAAGCAGAGATCAGCGCAGGCAGTAGAGAATCAGAGTCAGTTTAAACAAGCAAAGATAATACACAGAACAACAAACACTAGGAAAAACGCTCTGAAATGTCAGGCAGGCTAAACAAGACTTCACAGTGAGTGAGAGTGACTGTGATGCTTATATGTGTGTAAATGAGGTGCAGGTGTGGCAAGGAAATTGGCTGATGAATGAGGTGCAGGTGTGGCAAGTTGATTGTGATGCAGTGACTCATGGGAGATGTAGTTCGGGTGTGGTGCAACAGTATGAGAGGTGCTAGTGTCCAAGTGATGATATGGTGACATCCTGTGGTTGATGGGTGGAATGGTCCTGAGTGGAGTGCCCTCTACTGACGTCCGTGGGCACTCCAGCTAATGAACGTGACACAATTAATGAACTAGTACTTGGTATCTTTTGGTTTTGCCACCTCTCATTGTCTGCATGCCACCCCTTGGCATCCCATGAAAAAAAATAGATCCACCCGTTGCCTTCTAGGAAAGCAGTTAGAAGTATTTTGGTTAAATATTGGTTTAAAATTATTTAGCATGCAGACTAGGTGCTGGTATGGATATTGTCCCTGTTCACACAGGCTGCGTTCGAAATCCCATACTTAATGAGTAGGTACTAAATTAAGTTAAGTAAGTACTTACTTAACGAGCACTAAAAGAGTACATACTCTACAGCCAAATCTCGTTGAGTATGAATGAATTCCGCCATGTTTACGTTATCATGTGACCTATGACGTAATAACAAGCGCAAGAACTGCTGCGCTTGTTATAAGCTTGATGTTGATGCAATTTGCTCCTTTTTGTGGTTTCGTTGAATACACAAATGCCCTTTTATTGTTATAGTAGTTTAACCAATATATTTGTGTTGTTTTTATGTTTTAACTCTATTGAAATGACCCAGAGTAGAATACTTGAAGATTAAATCCTTCATAGCATCAGTAACTCCACAACCCTACCTCGTACAGTTTTCCTCAGCTTTTGCAGTATTTGTAATATCTGCACAAATAAGACGTTGATCACGTGCTTGAAGATCTCACCTTTGAAGAAGAATGTTGATTTTACACTTGAAAAATGTAAGTATTACTACTTAAAAATTAAGATTACCTCAGAAAGCATTTCTAGCCCACCCCAACACTTATCAACAATAATAATCATAAATGGTGACTTATAATTATATATATTTTTTGTAAAACAAATTGTAATTTTTTTTTTTCATATCTATGCATAACTTCACATTAGACAAATGCACCAAAGGTAAATACATCTAAATATTCAGTCAAGTAATTAATTAATGTATGTGTTAATGAAACAATTAGGCTATATTTTATTTATTGGCAACAACAGGAGACATTAATAAACAAGTCAAATAATAAAAGTAACCGTCACAATAAATAAAAGTCAACAACACATGAAATAAAACTTTATTCAGACATTGTTCTGTTCTTGAATGTTTACAGACGGTGAACCCACATCCGTCCATCACATCCCTCACTGCTGCAGTCAGACTCAATCTGATCATGATGAGAGAGGGACATTGATTCCTTGTCTGAGTGCACAGAGAGGATGAGGAAGACCCTGAACAAGAGCAGGAGAACGTGCGAGACAATCTGACTGCTGCTGTGTCTGTTCTCCATGAGCACCACGACCTGGAAAACATTTACACAGAGTAAAGCACTTTATATCATGTTGTCAGCATTCCATTTATTGCTGAATTTAATTTCGTATTTTTACAATTGCATGTTAATTTGATAAAGCTTCATTATTTCTGTGATTTAGTGAACTGAACTGGTGAGCAGAAGGTTTCTGGATCAATCTCCACCGGTGTGTCTTTACTCCAGGTGACTCCAGAGGGATTGAGATCCTGTAATAACAGCACTGTGTCTTGGGCAGAAAAATGCTTAATTAAGCTGCTTATTTCTTAAAGCTTTTTTTCTTCAATGTTCTACTATAATATTAATGCATGCATACATTTAATACAGTTTCTATTTGGGGTTTGCAGTGATGGAGCATTTCACCCATGACACTCCATCTTCTCCATCCAGTCTGCAGACATTTCAGATCCTATAAAGATGCACAAACACACAAAAAAAGTCATTTTAACAGCACTGTGTCACTTCATTTCTGTATTAGAAGTAACAGAATGATCTTACTTTATATTTTTCCACAGATGCTGCTGTCACCTGCTCCACCACAAAAGATCTGCATCAAATGTACAGCAATCAAGAATCAGTAAAGTGCTGTAATAACTCTGTTTAAAATAATTAAAGTAATCTGCAACTTAAGATTTGAAAGCTGTTTTATTGATGACTGTAGTGTCCTCACTTTGAGAGTCTTTGATGGCAGCATTTCTTCATCAGTCTCTCTGCAGCAGATAAACACACGTGTGTCTCATCTGTCCCTGTAACATCCAGACAAGATTCCGTCTCTGTGATATACTGCATTTACATGTTGAGATAGATGCTGATGTGTTCACTCACTTTATCCAACACAAGAGCTCCACAATTTATCAACAACACTAATGGTCAAATGAAATAGATAACTTATGTTTACTTAATGTAGATTTATTTATTTACATTACTTACATTCATCTAAAGCAATGTAGACAGGGAAATCTACATAATAACACACACATCTCTCGCTCAAATGTCTGTTCATGTGATTTGCTCTTTTGAAGTTCTCTTAGAACATTTCTCTGTCTCATATTAAACAGACAATTAATATACGTCTTTAAGATGTATATGGTTCATGCAAATCCACTTTGGAGACATACATGTGCTTACTAGAGATCCGCTGGTCGCTTTACATAATAAAACATGTTTTGATGTTGTTTTCATCACAAATATACTATGATGTTACTGGCTAGCGTCTTTACACCTTAACAAATCAACAGTTTACTCTACAGTAGCTCAACAAATACAATTTTATCACATGGGAACCGTGTTTTGTTTTATAATACTCACCTTTGTAAACACTCTCGTCGCTGCTCTCCTTCACGTTCGATGACGATTTATCCCTTTCGCGTTGCATTCTGGGATTGAAAAGTATCCCTTGATGAACCCTTCAGAATCTTGGCTGAAGCAGTAGGACATCTGGGGATTACTCGCCTACTGTTTTATGGTTCAAGGTTTCGAACGTACTTCTTTCTTCACATACTCTTTTTCCCTACTATATAGTAGGTGAGTAGGCATATTAGAACGCAAATGAAGTATACGTACAACTGAATCTCGCGAGAGTTATTGCAATTCTCGCCTAATCTTTTATGAACGCAAAAGATTCAAACATACTAATATGTCGCATACTGCTTTTTCCATACTATATATTAGAGAAGTATTCAATTTCGGATGCAGCCACAGTCTAAGAGGAGACAGTTTTCTGGTTATTAGTGGAAGGGGACTTGGAGCAGCAGGCTGGGTATTCATTAAGGAACAGCTTCCAAGTTCTTTTAATATTTGGTTGGTAGTCTGTTGTAAATATTGAAGATATTTGTATAATCTTTACTATACTTTTTTTTTTCATTCACAGTGTCACTGTATAATACAAAAAAAAAAAAAAATCAGGTTTGATGCATCTTGTATACGTCATGATTTCTTTAATGGTATAATATGTAAAATGTATGTTTTTAAATAATCTCTTCTGCATTTATCACAATACAAATTTGTAAAACAGTATATTGAAATTAATGTTTTTATTGATGATACACATAGTGGTGAGGTTTTTGTTTGTTTCCATACGATTAAACTCATCAGTCCATTAACCAATAACCTGATTATTAGGAGCTTTGAATTTTGTATTGATTTTATTAAAATATGAATCCTTGAAAGAATGGGTTTATTTCTTAACAATGATGCATCCCAGAAATGTTTAGCATCAGAAATGTTATAGATTTAGTAGATTTAATTTCCAGAGTTTTGTGAATAAGATGTTTCCATCAGAATAAATATTTACCATATGTTTCTAAAAATGATGAAAGTGTTTACAGCTAACAAGAAGTATTTTAACATTATAATTTTTTTTTTTTTACATAGGTTGTTGTTGAAAACAAACATTTTGTTATCTAAACCAGTGGTTCTCAACCACGGCAGTAGTACCCACTAGGGGGCCTCAGCACACTTCCAAGGTGGCCTCAAGATGACATTAAGTTATTTATATTAAAATAATTCTCCTTAATCAAAATGCTTATAAACACTTTTAATGCATACCTTCAAATTATAAACAGACTTGGACAGTGCCCCCCACTGTGTCTTGGAGTGCCTTTGAGTCAAAAAGGCTGAGAACCACTGATCTAAACGATTAATATTCCAATTAACCTCGCCAAATATTATCTGCTTATCAAAATTAGAACTTAACATGATGGAGGAGGATGAAGTTATTTAGAATGGTCCTTTCCGCTTTCATCAACCCAAATGTTTGCTCCATATTTCTGCAATTTGATGTTACGACTGGCTGTCACGATAAAATGATGACAATCAACGATCGCTGGGGATCCGGTAATTTTGGCAGATGATTGATTCCATGATTTCTTTGCCCTTTTTTTTTTCTTCCACAAAGACAGAGACGTAGATGGTGCCTTCCCCGGCAAATTTACATGTTTCGCCCGGTGGAAGTTTAAAGAAACGGATCCGAGAGTCTGGTTTAAAAACCCTCTGCTTATTAGTGGAATATGATGCATGAAACTTTTGTTGAAACTCTGAAAAGGAAAATGATGTACTTCCTCCTATTTTGCTCTTCGTATTTATCACCATTTCTTCCAGCCTCACTGTATCCACATTAAAGTAAACTCGAATATGCTGCCTGGTTGCATTGGCCACGTAGGTATTTGAGCGTGAAGTCTCGTTCCCCATGTTTTTAAATGGGAGCTGGGAAGAAACAATGTAATATTTACAGGTATGCAGAACACCGAAAGGTTGTTTTCATTTGAATCTTTCAATCAATCTACTTTTTGCAGAGGTGTAAAAAGTACTAAAAAATTTTACTCAAGTGAAAGTACAAGTATCTGGTCAAAATCATACTTGAGTAAAAGTAAAAAAGTACAACTTTAAATTGTACTCAAGTATTAAAAAAGTAGAAGTACTTTTTTTCTGACAGACAGAAAAATTGTTGAAAGGAGAGAATGAAAAAAGGTCAAACATGAATATTTAGTTCAACAACAACAATTAACATTAAACCCCCCAAAAAATTTATAAAATAAAAATACAGGGGAAGGGATTAAATGGAAACTCCATAATTTCCACCCTCATGTCATCCTATACGACTTTCATTTATAAGATGAACACAAACTGAGTTTTAGAAAAAAAGAATTCTCTTTATTTAATGAAAGTGTATGGGACATCCAAAAATCACGAATCACTGTCTTAAGTAAAACGATATGTAAGAAAAATACAAATACCAATATTTTAATCTTGACCGTCATGTTCACTTTGTGTGGTTTCGGAAGGGGTTCTGTCCCCTTGCATTATATGAACTAAAAATCTTTGCTCGTGTTCATGTGAAGAAAGAAAGTCATACATCGGGGGTGACAGAGGTTCAGTAAATGGTGAGAGAATTTTAATTTTTGGGTGAACTATCCCTTTGAAGAGCAAGATGTGATGGAGAGGCTACAAATATATTCCAGACAGAATACAAGAATGTGTTTAATTAATGAGGAGAGTCAATAGAGTTAAAACATACAATACAATGTTAAAGTTTTTAAAAGCCACTTTATTTGTGTTGTCTATTCAACATCACTGTCTAAAAGAACAATAAATCTTTTAAATGTTTATTTGGAGCGTTTAGAGCTTTTTTCTTAGCAAATATTGATAAATAATTATATGTGACTAATGAGATTAATTAAAGAGAAAAGCATGTAATTATTAAGATAAAAAAAATATTCACTGACAGTCCCAATTGTAAAACATATTGTAAATACAACTTATCCACCACATGGTAAGAACTTCACTAAACATGAATTACAATTTATTTAGCATACAATGTTTATTTAAACACTTTTTTAAACTTAAATTCTCATCACTGCTTTAATTTGCACTAAATGTTGTGCATTCAGTTAATATATTACATAGCTAATGGCTCTATCAAAACAGAAGAAATAATGAATACATTTTTTTGCGGGAAAACATAACTTTGCTACCTCAATATGCTTCCTCAGATTTGGTGGTGAACTTTTGAAGCCAGACATTTACCTGATGAAAGTCATAACTGAAGTAGAAATGTGTGTGTGTTTGATGCATGAAAACAATGATCTTTAGTTCTCACGTCAGACACACACGTTTGAGCTTCTGTTTACCATATTTAATGTGCATAAGATCAAATAAAAATATTATGTACTTTTCAATATGAAATAAAATTGTAAGGAGTAAAAAGTACAGAAATGTAATCAAGTAAAAGTACAAGTAGTCAGGTTAAATTGTAGTTGAGTAAAGTACAAATCCCCCAAAATAATACTTGAGTAATTTTACTTGATTACTGTACTTAAGTATTTTACACCTCAGCTTTTTTGTCATTCTGTGGCAGGACTAGCACTCTGTACATAATAGATGTTTGTCTATATGAATTAGTGCTTGGGAATTCTGGCCTGTGATTGCTTCAGAGAGGATCATATCATTTGTTATATTGTCTTAACATCAGATCATCTTTTGGCAATATACATTTAAATGTATATTTTTATTAAATACAGGCACCATTATAATTTAAAACCCAACCAAATAAGCATCAAGTATAGAAGCAATTTTGTAATTTTAGTTAATCTGTGATGATATGTTAAAGTTGTAAAAGTAAAGAGAAAATATAAAGAAACAGTCCATTATGTTGCTTTTACAAGAGTGTAAAGTATCACTAGCTTTATTATCAAGAATATCAAATAAATACTTACTGCAGAGATAAGAGAAAGTAACTTGTATAGTTGGTTCAACAGGTGACAGGCAATCAGTGTGCAGTAATCCACAAAAAGCAGCTTAAAAACTTTATATAGCTAACGGAGAACTAAGAGTATCTGCTTGTGAATCTTTACGCCCATAGCAGATGACATTTTTCACTGTTCTGGTAAAACCTGTTAAATTGTACAACTTGCACTTATGAAAATTATGTGGCACACCCTTTAAAGTAAGAGAGTTCCAAAGAATAACAACAGCAGCATGATACCATTGCACAATCATGTTACACAATCATGAAAAAGAAGAGTTTTTGACAAAGAGATTATTTCATGCTTAAATAAGAAAAATAAATTGCTAGTTAAACTCCAAGCATGGTCGAGTCGGTGAGAAACAGCAAAATCTTTTTGCGATGTTTTTGACTGACTTTCGGATTGTCGAGTTGAAGTCCCAGTGTTTGCAATGTAGCAATGTTTGGCTTTACCAAGCGGTGGCAGATAATAATCACCTACGACGAGGAAAGATATTCCTCCAAAACACTTCTTGCTGCCTTTGATCTGCTGAAATCTCCACTTTACGTAAGTAAACAGGTCTTTTGAAACCATGGATATTTCGTTGATGATAAGAGCCTCCATGTTGCGTAATCCTGCTCTCACTTCATCTTGGGCATTCCCAAGTCCTTGAAAAGGTGGCTTCAGACTTGTTTTAAGAGATGTTGAATGCTGCCGTTCCAGTAAACACAGACAACAGCACCGTGGTCATGGAGAGATCCCCTTCTTCCCAGAATCAAGGGAGTGGTTGCAGAATCTTGGTTGCTTCTGAGTGTATGCACTTGATGTGTGATTTCCCACAACCAGCACCTCGTGACAAAAAGTAAAAAAACTACTCTGGATTATGATCCCACATAGTGCGTCTCATTTAGACTCAACATCTTCCTCACAAATTCATTAGTCATCTGTGGTGCCTCTATCTGTGGTATGACTCTCCATCTTCACAAAGAATCTGGTATTCTGGAACATCATTTTGTTCATCTTCTCCTGGTTCAAGGTCTTGTTGTTCTGCAATACACTCCACGTGATCAACGTCAATTTCAGGTGCAAAAACAGACCAAGTTTCCGAATGAATCCCATATAGTTGAGGAGTGGGAGGGCATTCTTTCCTTTAGTTTGCCGACAATACTCAACACGGTAATTAGACACAAAGTCTGCAAGGCACATCTTTTCAAACTCCAGTGTTTGAGGCCTTGCTCTGTATTTTCTCTATAATACCTGACATCCAGACATCCTCTGAATCAGGATCTTTGCTGTGTAGGACACTACGGGGCAAACTCATCCTCAGGGCATCATCATCCGTCGGTATAAACACAACATTTCGTGAACACTTCTTCATTGGTAAGCTGCATTGTTCGTGCCACGGACTCCTGAGCACACACTTGCCTGTGTTTGGAGTAGGCCTGCATTATCTGCTTCATTTCGTCTTCTTCGTTTACGTTGGTTTCACGAACACCTTTGATCACGGTCTTCAGGTAATCATTCATTTCGTGTTCTGGTTTGGAATTGTAGGACAACATACACAATGCAGCTGAAAGAGTCAAGAATGAACTGTATGTCCATGTTGGCTTTCCATGCCTTCAGCAAATCTGGGTTGTAACCATTCACCCAAGCCTCCTTTGGATCACGCTTCAGCAAAATCACATTTGAAGGGGACAGTGCCTCAGCGTATTTACAGTAATAATCCATGGAATCCATTATATTTGGTCAGCAAGTCTGACAAGTTGTCAAAGAAGGCCTGGGGATCATTTAGCAAATCCCACAAAGTCCTGGTTTCATTCTTTGCTTTTTAAACAGCATCATGTCTTGCCCTTTGTGGTGCTTCCTGCTGTGAAGTTGAACTTCGGTGACAATTTTATGACACTCGAGATCGGTGGTAGAGTCCAGCAACTGGCAGGTTATGTAATGGTCAATAAATTCACACACTGCTTGGTCAGACTGATTTTTTAATTCAGGTGCCCCCTTTACCCAGGCCAGCAGATGAATGTGTGGGCTTCCTCTAGCTTGAAACTCGGTATGATAAAAGTAATCCTCAACTTGAGCAGGTGACTAAAGCAGATGATTCATTAATGCATCCACTCATTTCTTAAACTTCAGCATGACGGTGACTTGGTTACTTTGAAGGATTTCACTTTTTTTCATCCAGTCAAGCTCTGAAAAAACAACCTCTTCACCTTGCTGAACCTTGATTGCCATTATCACTTTTGGCCATCGCATTTAGGCTGCACTGACTATGCAAAAAAAAAAGTAGGATTCTGTAACTGCTTGATCATGGCCTGTAGAACTCTCAAGGTTTTAAATTTAAATTTATGCATTAAGCCGATGCCTTTATCCAAAGCAACTTACAGTGCATTCAGGAATTGATCCCACAACCTTGCGCTGCTAACGCAATGCTCTACCACTTGAGCCACAGAAACACTTTATTTCTTATTGGTTTTTCTCCCAATAAGATGGAGTTCTTCTCAAGGGTTGCATAAACCTTGTGGTGTCACGGCTGTGGACTAGTCTTTAGACCTCAAGATCATCCTGAAGATGCTTGTTGGAGATTCTACTTCCATCTTTTGTTACAGGTTTGCCTTTTCACAACTGGATAGACATGCTATCTAGTTGTGGTCAGAGATGCAAAACGAGTATCCACGCAGAACAGTCTAGCATTGAAATACATGCTTGATGATAATGCAACTTGTCATGCCTCATCAACTGTGTTCTGTCCAGCTTCCAATTTGGGAACCTTGAAAAATCCAACTGGTTTTTTCCCTTGAGCAGGTGCAATGCTGAAGATTCCCTCACCTTACGACACCAATTCCTCTCCAATGTCAAGTGGCTGCATGTGTTCAGAGTGAGGCCAGGCCTGAGTTCATCCTTTTCTTCTGTACGACATTCCGGTCATCCTGTTCAGAGACACTAAATTCCTGTTTCTCTTCTGTCATCCAGCTCATTATCAGGGAGAAATTCAAATGTGGCAGCATCACTTACCAAGATATCCCTGTATTCTGAAGCATTTATTCAGCATCTCTTTTAGTTTTCTTAAGGCTGCGAGCACATTGTGCATATTCACGATAAGCTGTCGTTCAAGTACATTCAGTTCAAGCAGTTCTTCAGGGATGGGAGGCAATTCAAGTCTGTTTGCCACTGCAATGGAAGGCATGGATCATCTCTTCAAATGACTGTCACAAGTGTGGCCGATCCATTTCTGTCTTCTCTCTTCTGGAACTCCACAAGAAACTGAACAGGCACTGTCACAAGCATGAACATATTTCCAGGTTAAGCAAGAGGCTGTAATATAAACATTTTTGACATATCGTTTTCTATTAGACATCTTTATCATCTTTATCTTTACTTTGGACAGACAGTGCAGATTTAAGTAGGACCAGACAGAATTTGATGCCGAAATGCAGATATGGCCTTTTGCATCATGTTGTTGGACACAGGCTGGTTTGTGGCATCAGAATTGTGTGTATCCTGGGTGAAACTAGTGTATGGCTTGTATCTTCTTTTGATCCTCAATGCACATCTCAACTTGTAAAGAATGTGGAATCCAGCATTGGTAATACATTTCTGTTTCTTACGGAGGGTACAAAGTAGAATGGGATGTGACCTAAACTCTGAATCACTTGCATATCTTCTGGCCATGTTGTCCTTCATTTTCTTCTGGAAAAGAGCGTCAGTGTGGTACCTCCTGACCATGCAGTCCTTATTCTTCTTCAGGTAAACATCATAGGTCTTGTACATTCCCACCATGTGGTCCTTCTTTTTCTTCTGGAAAAGATCATCAGTTTTGTACATCTTGGCCATATACTCTTTCTTTTTGAAACTGTTAAAAGGATCTTGATCACACTTCATTTTTGGTACCCTCCATTTTCTTCTTCTGAAAATGCAAATTGGTGGCATATTTCTCTCTCTCAGATTCTCTTCTTTTTTGTTCCCAGACTTCAAAATATGGAGCGGTTTTCTCAAGTCTCGTTTCTTGCTTTTTGCTTGCAATTTTTCTTCTTCGCTGCTTGTTTGTTTTTAAAACCTTTGTGACACTTTGGTTTTTGTCATCTGGTAGAACAAGATTTTCAGGGTTCTGATATCAGCATTTGTTTGTGTTTTTGGCAGAGATGAATTTACTTGTGATGAAACAGACATGAATTTGTAGCAAGTCTTAGCACCACGATTCCAAAAAAGCTCAAGTTAACTGTTGGTCATGTCATGAAGGTTAGTGAAAGTTAGCATAACTGCAGTTCCATCCCCAGTAGGATGTGGCAAACCTTCAGCAGTTCTGGGATGGGAATCAAAAAAAAACATATCTTCCAGATCCATCTCTGAACACAGCAAAGCACTCTGGAGAAACAATAAGTGCATGGCTGACATCTGTCGAGAGACACTGAAGTCTTTCATCAAGAGGAATCCACCACGTGTCCATTTCAGTAGTTCCTCTGTCTCTCAGATATCCCATCACCACTTCTGACTTTTGGACACTGTAGTTTTGGTTAGAAGTTGTGATGCTCACAGGTACTTCAGTCATGCTTAGAAGATCCTGTCGGAATCTTCCTTCAGCAATAAGCTGCATTTTAATGCCCACATACAAAGCATCCCCTTCCTCTAGCACTCTGTCAAGATCAGGCTGTTTGAACAAAGTTCCCTCACTGTGGTACGCAAGGAATGTCAGAGCTACACACGTGCACTGGGGATTTCGTGAGAAAACCTCATACCTTGCATCACTCTGGCAGTGAGACGCCTGCACAGATATAACTCTATATGTTGTCACCACCTTCGTACTGCTGTCCACGAGAAAACTGAGCAACATCTTTACTGACGCTCGTCTGTACTGTCAGGTCTAACTTTCTCCAACAAACTTTTTGAGCTTGGGATCTTCTACCTTTCTGAGACATCTTTCAAAAGACAAAATATGAGAAAACAGACCAAAGACATGATATAAAATAATCCATGACATATCTGACTAACCCATTAATTAGAAATAAGTAACTCGGTCAAAGAGTTCTACAATCATATACAGACAAGGAAATTGTGTAAATGTGATACTCTCTCTGTAGAGATCCTCTAAAAAACAATCACATGCTGCATGTATGTAAACAAAAGGGCTTTATTTTTAAACATACTCCACATTAGACTTAGTTAATTTAGTTATATTACAGCCTTTTGCAATTTTATGATCAAAATAATCAAACTTTTTTGTAGCTAAATGGGATTAAACGATCCAAGTTTGATGTCCTAATCTGTTCTGATTGTTTTTCAATAATAATAATAATAATAGTAATTATAAAAATAATGAGCAGATGATTTCACATTGTCTGTTGAATAAGCAAACTGTCTTAAAATGTTTAGCAAGCAACTGTCACATTTTCTTCATTGTGTTTGAACAGATCTCGGATTAAAAATGGCTGTAAAATGGTTTTAATGCTACAGTCAAATAGTACTGTATTCAATAAGCTTTTTTTACAGGATATTTTCAGTCACTTACTTCACGAAATGCTGATGTGATACAACCTGCAAAGTATTCTCAGGAAAAAAGATTAGTTAACTGACAAGAAAAAGAACGACTTACAAATACAGCTAATGAACTTTTTTATTTTTTTTTTTATAAAAAGAACAGTAGAAGGTAAAACAAATTAAGAATATAGTATTAAAAGGAACAAACTCTTTTTTCCAAAGAAATGAACAATAGCAGATTAAACAAATTATTAACCTAGTATTAAAATGACTGAACTTTTAAAAGAACAGTAGTATTTTAACACAAATGATCAACTTAGTATTCAAATGAATTAAGTTATTATTATTATTATTATTATTTGGTGGGTTGGGGAGAGGGTGGGAAGAACAATACAGAAGAACTGCTGCATGGAGAAAACCCAAAACCTGGAAAAGAAAGACATATTAGGAAACTATAATGATAATAATATTAAAAAGAAAAAGACATAGCATCATTTAGGAATTTTGCACACAAACCAGGCGTTCAGCTGCAGAGAAAAAAATGCAGGTCATGCTCTGAATAGATGGTCTGCAAAACAAAAACAAACAAACAATTGAAGACAGCCCATGTATTTGAAATTAGATCAATATTAACATTTTTAAAAAGTGGTAGAGCACTGCGTTAGCAGTGCAAAAGTTTGTTGGTTCGAGTCCCAGGAAATACACACACAAAAAAAATGCATAGCCTGAATGCACTGTAAGTCGCTTTGGATAAAAGCATCTGCCAAAAGTAATATGCAAAGTCATCCATAAATGTCTTTCAATACAGTCAGATACAAATTATAGTTACAATTACAAATTCTTCAATACAAATTAATTACATTCCAAGCCTGAAGCTACTGTAAGTGATTGACTAAAGAGTTTCCTCAGGGTTTGTAAAACATAAAGGTAGCAAAATATAATAATACTGTCAATACAATATACTGCTTGCCAAACAATGACAAAATCTTATTGAGAGGCAGAAAGCATTTTTCCCGATTGGTTGTTCAGCAAATTATGTTTTTAATCTGGTTTTAAAGGTTTAGGGCATTATTTGACCTTGCATACTTCTCTACTATACAGTATTGTTCAAAATAATAGCAGTACAATGTGACTAACCAGAATAATCAAGGTTTTTCGTTTATTTTTTTATTGCTACGTGGCAAACAAGTTACCAGTAGGTTCAGTAGATTGTCAGAAAACAAATGAGACCCAGCATTCATGATATGCACGCTCTTAAGGCTGTGCAATTGGGCAATTAGTTGAATTAGTTGAAAGGGGTGTGTTCAAAAAAATAGCAGTGTGGCATTCAATCACTGAGGTCATCAATTTTGTGAAGAAACAGGTGTGAATCAGGTGGCCCCTATTTAAGGATGAAGCCAACACTTGTTGAACATGCATTTGAAAGCTGAGGAAAATGGGTCGTTCAAGACATTGTTCAGAAGAACAGCGTACTTCGATTAAAAAGTTGATTAGAGAGGGGAAAACCTATAAAGAGGTGCAAAAAATGATAGGCTGTTCAGCTAAAATGATCTCCAATGCCTTAAAATGGAGAGCAAAACCAGAGAGACGTGGAAGAAAACGGAAGACAACCATCAAAATGGATAGAAGAATAACCAGAATGGCAAAGGCTCAGCCAATGATCACCTCCAGGATGATCAAAGACAGTCTGGAGTTACCTGTAAGTACTGTGACAGTTAGAAGACGCCTGTGTGAAGCTAATCTATTTTCAAGAATCCCCCGCAAAGTCCCTCTGTTAAAAAAAAGGCATGTGCAGAAGAGGTTACAATTTGCCAAAGAACACATCAACTGGCCTAAAGAGAAAAGGAGGAACATTTTTGTGGACTGATGAGAGTAAAATTGTTCTTTTTGGGTCCAAGGGCCACAGGCAGTTTGTGAGACGACCCCCAAACTCTGAATTCAAGCCACAGTACACAGTGAAGACAGTGAAGCATGGAGGTGCAAGCATCATGATATGGGCATGTTTCTCCTACTATGGTGTTGGGCCTATTTATCGCATACCAGGGATCAGTTTGCATATGTTAAAATACTTGAAGAGGTCATGTTGCCCTATGCTGAAGAGGACATGCCCTTGAAATGGTTGTTTCAACAAGACAATGACCCAAAACACACTAGTAAACGGGCAAAGTCTTGGTTCCAAACCAACAAAATTAATGTTATGGAGTGGCCAGCCCAATCTCCAGACCTTAATCAAATTGAGAACTTGTGGGGTGATATCAAAAATGCTGTTTCTGAAGCAAAACCAAGAAATGTGAATGAATTGTGGAATGTTGTTAAAGAATCATGGAGTGGAATAACAGCTGAGAGGTGCCACAAGTTGGTGGACTCCATGCCACACAGATGTCAAGCAGTTTTAAAAAACTGTGGTCATACAACTAAATATTAGTTTAGTGATTCACAGGATTGCTAAATCCCAGAAAAAAAAATGTTTGTACAAAATAGTTTTGAGTTTGTACAGTCAAAGGTAGACACTGCTATTTTTTTGAACACACCCCTTTCAACTAATTGCCCAATTGCACAGCCTTAAGAGCGTGCATATCATGAATGCTGGGTCTTGTTTGTTTTCTGACAATCTACTGAACCTACTGGTAACTTGTTTGCCACGTAGCAATAAAAAATATACTAAAAACCTTGATTATTCTGGTTAGTCACATTGTACTGCTATTATTTTGAACAATACTGTATAGTAAAAAGTGGAAAGTACTTGGATGACCTACCACTTCTATTGAAATTCTTTAGTTTAGTCTACCCTGTGAGTCCACAGATGCAAAATTGTGAATTGCATTGTAACTGATGACGTAGCTCACATGACAGTGATAACATGACAAATGTAGTACACCTGCATATATACCACACATATTAGACAATTGTTTTATGATTATTAAAATTATTACTTATTCATAAGAAGTATCTACTCGAGTATGTATCTTCGAATGCAGCACATGGCTATAAAATAAACTGGTTCTATCTTTCAGGAGGGAAAAACTGTTTATCTGTAACTTACAGCAACTTAAAAGGAATGGTTCCCCCAACAAATTAATATCATTTCATCAGTCTCTCATTGACTTTATGTGAAAATTACAGATAACCCTGAAGGGCTGTAGCCAAGAGCAAAGTGGGAAGAAGAAAAATGGCAGAAATAGAATGTACCTTAGGACAACAGATTGCTTTAGAAGTTTGAAACCGAACCGAAGTTCAGATGAGAGTGAACAGAAAACAAGTTTTTGATTCAGTACAAACAGTTGCAGAAAATCCTACGTTTGCAAATAAAACAATATTGACAACCCTGGATTCGAACCCACGACCTGACAGGTTCAGAACCAGTGCCTTAGCAGAGTGAGCCACATTAGTTGACGCACATTTGACAAGCCACAGGAGCGAGGTTAAGGTGTGAGAATGATCTCTCAAAAACCTGAATTAACATTTTAGCCAGATTAGCAAGATAAGATAAATAATGCTAACGTAGCTCAAACCTAATCTGATAGTTTAAGGTTCTCATTAGCATAAAAAGAAAGGTGTTAGCCAATTAGCATGCTAAACTAACTAGCATAAATCAACTAGCGAAGACATGGTCAACTTCTGAGAGGAATCTGTTAAGTCATTTCTGTCCGGCTTGGTCTGAAGATCATCCGATAAAATGTTGAACAAAATCGAACAAGATTTCAGGGAGGAGTAGCGAAAAAACAGTTTTTCATTCAATTCAATTTGGCGGACAGATGCTTCAAGTCTTGCTTTTTGCTTTTTACTCGCAATTTTTCTCCTTTGCTGCTTGTTTTCTTTGTAAACCTTTGTGACACTTTGGTTTTTGTCATCTGGTAGAACAAGATTTTCAGGGTTCTGATATCAGCATTTGTTTGTGTTTTTGGCAGAGATGAAGTTACTTGTGATGAAACAGACATGAATTCGTAGCAAGTCTTAGCACCACGATTCCAAAAAAGCTCAAGTTAACTGTTGGTCATGTCATGAAGGTTAGTGAAAGTTAGCATAACTGCAGTTCCATCCCCAGTAGGATGTGGCAAACCTTCAGCAGTTCTGGGATGGGAATCAAAAAAAACATATCTTCCAGATCCATCTCTGAACACAGCAAAGCACTCTGGAGAAACAATAAGTGCATGGCTGACATCTGTCGAGAGACACTGAAGTCTTTCATCAAGAGGAATCCACCACGTGTCCATTTCAGTAGTTCCTCTGTCTCTCAGATATCCCATCACCACTTCTGACTTTTGGACACTGTAGTTTTGGTTAGAAGTTGTGATGCTCACAGGTACTTCAGTCATGCTTAGAAGATCCTGTCGGAATCTTCCTTCAGCAATAAGCTGCATTTTAATGCCCACATACAAAGCATCCCCTTCCTCTAGCACTCTGTCAAGATCAGGCTGTTTGAACAAAGTTCCCTCACTGTGGTACGCAAGGAATGTCAGAGCTACACACGTGCACTGGGGATTTCGTGAGAAAACCTCATACCTTGCATCACTCTGGCAATGAGACGCCTGCACAGATATAACTCTATATGTTGTCACCACCTTCGTACTGCTGTCCACGAGAAAACTGAGCAACATCTTTACTGACGCTCGTCTGTACTGTCAGGTCTAACTTTCTCCAACTTTTTGAGCTTGGGATCTTCTACCTTTCTGAGACATCTTTCAAAAGACAAAATATGAGAAAACACACCAAAGACATGATATAAAATAATCCATGACATATCTGACTAACCCATTAATTAGAAAGAAGTAACTCGGTCAAAGAGTTCTACAATCATATACAGACAAGGAAATTGTGTAAATGTGATACTCTCTCTGTAGAGATCCTCTAAAAAAAACCCATCACATGCTGCATGTATGTAAACAAAAGTGCTTTATTTTTAAACATACTCCACATTAGACTACGTTAATTTTGTTAAATTACAGCCTTTTGCAATTTTATGATCATAATACTCAAGCTTTTTTGTACACGAGTCACGACATCAGGAAGCATGCACGCCCTCAGATCAGTTGGATGTGGTTGTGTACAAGAGGTAAAAACTATATAAATACTGTTTGTTTTCTCACACAAACAGATCGTTTCGTGTCTTAGGTCATCAATGTGTCCTTTGATGGTGAATTGTTTAATTTGGACTCCTCTGTGCATGCTCTTTGAGGTGGTGACCATAGACCACAGACCACTTGTCTGAGTCACAGACAAGAACGGTTTGACCTAAAAATATCAAAATGGAAACTACTGAGGAAACAAAGACACCTAAATCTTGGATGTCCTTGAGGTAAGCTAAAACATATCAAAATTTAATTTGAAAGTGAACTATCCCTTTAATAATCCCTTCCATTGTGTGCCTGGCTTTGTTGATCCGAGTTATTACTGCTTTAAAGTAAAAAGTCCCATATTGGCGTTAATACAAAGAAAAAATTAAACTCAATTTATTTCTGTGCTGAATGTACTGTACAGACCAAAAGTTTGGACACACCTTCTCATTCAAAGAGTTTTCTTTATTTTCATGACTATGAAAATTGTAGAGTCACACTGAAAGCATCAAGGTCTATTTGAACAAGAAGGAGAGTGATGGGGTGCTGCTCCAGATGACCTGGCTTCCACAGTCACCGGACCTGAACCCAATCCAGTTGGTTTAGGGGTGAGCTGGACCACAGACAGAAGGCAAAAGGACCAACAAGTGCTAAGCATCTCTCGGGGAACTCCTTCAAGACTGTTGGAAGACCATTTCAGGTGACTACCTCTTGAAGCTCATCAAGAGAATGACAAGAGTGTGCAAAGCAGTAATCAAAGCAAAAGGTGGCTACTGTAAAGAACCTAGAATATGACATATTTTCAGTTGTTTCACACTTTTTGTTATGTATATAATTCCATATATAATTCCACATGTGTTAATTCATAGTTTTGATGCCTTCAGTTTGAATCTACAATTTTCATTGTCATGAGAATAAAGAAAACTGTTTGAATGAGAAGGTGTGTCCAAACTTTTGGTCTGTACTGTATGTCGGTAAAAGGAAATAAATCTATAACTGATAGGCATTGATTAAATCTAATTTCTCACAAGGCTTTTTCAATCCCATTTGTGGAGGCTAAAGTCAACATTAGGCTACATTTTTCAGTCCCCTCAAAATCTAGCCTCAATATAGTTGTGCATATAATAAGTGTGAAAAATATTTAGCAATAAATCGGATTCCAATGAACCCCAAACTCCTTGTTTCCATTTTGGATGGATCTCCACATGTGCCCCAGTGAGCAATTCTCGATTTGTGAACGAATCGATTTTTTTAAATCAGATTCACAAATTGCAACCGGTCTGAAAGATTAAGTGAATCAGCAACTCGTGATTCATTGGACTGCCTCGGACATGTTTAATTCGTTATGAGCCTATCAATAACCGACAAGGAAAGTCAATGTTCGTGATGTGTATCTAGATATGGTTTTATGTCGGTCGTTTAGAGCATGCAGATGTCAGGTATGGTGTTTTTGAACGAATCATCTGATCGTCTGAAACCACAAATGAAAGGCCTAAATGCAGAACACTATGGCGTTCAGTGGCGCATTTAGAGGTGGACCTCGATATTAGCAATTTGGTTAAATCAGAACAAAATTTGCCTGTATCGGTTTGAATGCCGCTACTATAAACAGGCCTTTTTTTGTACTACACAAATAGATGCAGCATCGATCCCCACATCATGAATCTGTTTGGTGAACCGTTTAAAAAGTTTGGAGTCACTGAATGAATCTGAATTGTTTGAATACGACCTTGCATCTCATGTGCATACTATCAACCCAAAAGCCCTAAATAGTATTGAAAATTACTAATATCACATAGAATTTAGGATGGATAGAGTGCACATTAGGACCTAGGCAGACACTTTGAAACAAACTGTAACTTAAACATTTTTCAGGTTACGTTATTATGCCAATATATGGTAACTGTCTTTATGTGTGTATCTAATACCCAGAAAAACTACCTTACATACCCAAATTATACAGTGGTGCCCTCTAGTGATTGAGAAATTTAATGTCAGTTTCAGTGAAGGTCAAAAGGCTGTCATTTACATGTACTGAAGTTTGTGTGCTATATATTTTTAAATCCACAATATAGAAAAATATTGCATATTATAAAATACTATAAACAAAATGCATTCTCTTTGCACCATCCAAAATATTATTGTTAAATCCCAGTGTTCTGATATACAGTTTAAACCAGCATAAGACAAACAGCGCTGTACTACTCCATGAAAACGAGGCAGAAACAAACCCACATATTGTTGCATGAACAAAACTATGTAAAATGTGTTTCATGTTAATGTAAATATTAGAAATACTGTGATTTGCTCACCTCTCTTCAGAAAACCTGACGCTTAAGTGACATTTTACAATTGCTCACTTTTTGTCAATATAAGCCATCAGTTCAAACACATTTGTTGGTCTGTGTGATTTTCATTACTGCTCCTCTAAACCTAGATACTAGTCCAGCATACCTCAGTCTGAGAGTGACACGCGTGTTACATATACATGAGCAGAATATTTTTATTTTTTTAAAGAATGCCTACATTATTATACAGTACACAATATGGGAGTACCAGGATGAATACATGATCAGATTCTCTTGTGTTGTGTGAGAATTATGATTTCATAGCCCACTGAGTGTGATGGGCAAGAGTTCACTAACAGCACTCCATAGTACAAACGCTGATGTAGCCATTTCCTGGAAGAGGAAAAGGACTGGATTTTCATTAGGCAGACAGAAGGAATCCACAACATCATTATTATCCACACATTTCTGACACTTCATCACATTGTCAGTTATCGCACACCGATAAAGAGGCACTATTGCATTAATGTTTTTAAATTCTTCCTCGAGAACGCTGCGCTTGTCATTCTGCCAAACATCTTGGAAGACAAAAGCATTCGTTTTGTCTTTTCTTTTATTTATCCAATTACTAAGGCCTTCCTTAATATTGTCCTTACTCTGAAGGCATGTTTTCACACAAGGTGAGTTGTACGAAAAGAACACCACACAGTCCGACTTGGATTTCTCTGTTAGAAGTTTGTCCATGAGAGAGTTACCTACAGGATAGAGCAGAACATGCTCAGAGTGTTCATCTTTATTTTTACATTTTGGAACTGGTCGTGAGGCAATAACATTTTTTGATGATGTGCAGAGTTCACATTTCTTTTTCTTAATGAGAAGTTTTCTCACATTTTCAGCATCTTCCAAGCTGAATTCTGTCTGGATATGAGATTGTTCTTTTGTACACTGATCCTCATGGACAGCGATTGCAAGTGCATACTGAAATTTTTTTTTCCCTTGCTTTGGCTGGACACTGGAAGACATAAAATAGCATAGGTTATCACAATTCTCAGAAAACATTGCATTTTCTTTGTTTCATGTGCATTTTGACAAGTTTACATGCACTCTACTTATTCAAAACTACTTTCAACAACTTTAAGCACAAATGTACCTACTGGTCATAAAAATACTGGGTCATTTTATCAAGGCAGAGAGTGTTCACACCCTGAATGGTTTGAAAGTGCAGATGAAGCAGACAGAGGAAGATGACGAGATGCCTCAACAGTACCACAGACGCCTAAAGTGAAAAAAAATCATAACCCATTTCAACACAAAACTTGAGTTGAGTTTATCCAGAAGATGATCTGAAGAACCAGAGTGTTTAAGAGAAGAAAAGTAAGTTTAACCATTGCATTTGAATGAGGCTTACCATTGTGGCTGCTTGAATTATGAGGAGGAAATATGTGCAGTTGAGATGAAGTGAGGTTGTTTATCTTCTGATAGTAAGTGATGTTGATCGGGTGAAATGAAGCATATATACAGACCCTACTGTAAGTTTATCATTTACTAAGTCGATTAGTGTTTAACTTTTGTGCTTCTCACTTTTAACCCCTTACCAGTCACCCCCATTTTTTGGCATGGAGACAGAAATGACATACCCAAAATAAAAAAGTTTCTGCTCATGATTCTTTCTGACTAGATGCATATTCAACATATGTTCACAAAACTGACACTTTAAAGTTTACTGTTCAGGAATCAGAATCACTCAGACTGTTATGATAATAGAGATATATAAGCTCAAACATAAAAACAAAAATAAAAATATTAAAAACATTTTTTAAATGTATTTAAAAAATTGATGTACGATATGAGTTTAGAAATAGAGTGTAGCTAAAGCCACAAGTCTTTCAAAACTTCATTAGAAATTTCATAACTGAATCTGTAAAACTGTGAATTTTATGAAATATTTTCTAAGGCCATGTCATGTGTGTTTTTAGAGAAGGCTAATCAGATTTATTTATTGCACTTGTCATCTCTGTAAGATCTCACATGTAAACTCTCCTGTGATTTCTATATGTATGATGGCTTTGAAAACGCCCCGATTCATGGTTCTATTGTTCTCACCAAACGAGTCTTTCACACCTCTGCCAGGTATGACACATTATCCGCATTATTCTTTTATCATTATTTTTATCATTTCAGCCTTTGTTGTGGTATTTTAGGCTTTACAATCCACTAAACTGCTATCTCACTTAGTCTCAGTATGCATTTAGCCCTTATTTATCGAAAGTCTTACTATAAAAATGAAACAAAACATTTCCTTATGACCTTATGTGAATTATTGTGACAGAAATGCATTATGAAGAAGAAATGCACCTGCTATTAGTAGCATTAGAGCTAACGTTAGCATCAAGCTACATCAGACAATTTATGAAATTATTAGTACACTTTGACTCAAAACTCACTTTAAACCCCAATCAAGTGTTGTTTAACGTGCTGTGAAAGTGAAACAATAATAAACTGGGGCCGTCGGCAATGCAGTGTTCTCAAAATATACACACTAAATTACTACAAGCACAAATTAATGGAGACCTTGAACCGTGTTCGTACCTCGCATCTATCCTTCACACGCTCCACTATTTACCTCCTGTGACCGTCACAGGATTGCGCTCGCACTCCATTCGTCTCACTGACGCAGCTGATGCGTGATCTCTCCTTAAGATTTGAGGCCAGTAATGCTAAAGTGAAGTAGTTTTACTTTTCTGTAGTTTTTCAATGGCTCTCTGCATCTTGGCATCTCTCGGCCGCGTTACCTGAGCAGTCAAAAGCTGCTTCTTTATTGCATGGACAGAGCAGAGCAGTAAGTGCCTAAAGCATAGGCGGAGGGTGAACCAATGGAACCAGGGTTAGGATAAAAGCAGCCAAATTTATTAAACATCATAAACCAGTCTTTTTAGGCAACTACCAGACATGGGTGTCATGTAGGCTAATACAAAGTTTAATGGGACTGAATTTGTTTTTAACGTGAAGTGATTACTACTTAAAAACATTAGAAATGTCTAATTAGGCTACATAACATCTCTTTTTTTCATTCGGTTATTCGAACAGTGAATAAATTAAAAAAGTGTATATAGTTAATAAATATAGAAAGTGACATTATCGCTAACTTTGATCTTTCGTGCGTTTAAGCACGTTCTAAAAAAAACTATCATTATAATTGTTGCACACAACACAGAAGTATGGGATGAAATTAGACTCAAAATGATTAATAGATGCACGCAAAAATATCAATGTACTACATCAATTTTATACATGTATCTTACAAACCACAAACAAGTGATTTGTACATATACAGACATGTTTGCAAATAAACATGTTCTGTTCTGCTAATATATCATAATTTTCTCATGCAAAAAGAAATCCATACATATGTGGATCGGGTGACACGTGTGTATTAATTGATGTCTAGTTCGAGTCGATCCTGCTCAGTTAATTTGTATTTTGAGACTTCATTTTGCAGTTTTCAGCATTTCACGTCCCCCCCACACACACAACTACTAACGAACAAGGCCCAGTGCAATTCATTAACGTGTACACGATTTGACAAATTAGCGAATGAGCGTCAATACACTGAAACAAATGCTTTTCATCCGGTGTCTGCAGAGTTAAGAATTACATTAATGTGCAGCATTTTGTTCAAATAAAGACATATTTGTGAATACAAATGTTATAGTTTGTTTTAAAAATCATCATAATTTATGCATGTAGGGATTAAAATGTGCATTTGTGGATCAGGCGATGCATTCATTCACGTCTCTTCTGAGTTGATTCTATTTGATTCATTTGAATTTTGAGACTTTCGCTCTGCCCTTTAAGCTTTGCCCAATCCACACACACACACAGCTCGCGATCCACACGCAGCTGAGCCAAAAAAAAAAAACAGTGACCACTAGATGGCACTAGAGCCCCACTCACGTGCGCATTCAATTGTGTACAGCTTTATGAATGTTACATTGGGTTTTCTTTGTTTCTTTTTGGTTTGGCTATTCTCCTCTGCCCGTAGAAATACAATAAAAATGTTTTATTGAACTTGTTCTAACTTAATTTGTCTTAAGACAAGAATAGCTTATATTAATTTTGCCAAACAAGAACTTCGTGACAATAGCCTACCAGGCTTTATTTTTTTTTCTGTAATTCAAGGGGCCTTTTATACATTTTCGTGTTATTTAGAAATAATTAATGGACACATGGAGTCTTCAAACGCCTCAGATGTAAAGTTATTTCGCCAAAATGAATGGGAGTCAATGGAATGCTAACAGCAGGTGGGGGTCCGTTAATCAACGGCGGTGCCCGGGGAAGCTTCAATAAAATAAGAAACCTAGCCCCCCAGGTATGCTCTTCTGTATCAGCCGCGCCACAAGGATGTGCTGTTTCTACACGTATTTAGCTTTGATTTGAAAGAAGCAGCACATCCTAGTGGCCTGGCTGATACAGGTCGATAGTTAAAACACTGATGGCAGATGGGACTATTTTGATGATTTCTTTCATACTTTTCTGGACCTTCACAGTGTTATTTACTCATCAGTCTATGGAACAGTCACAAGCCTCCCGGTTTTCATCCAAAAGATCTTAAATTGTGTTCCGAAGAGGAACAAAGCTTTTACGGGTTTGGAACGACATGGGGGTAAGTGATTAATGACAAAATTTTCATTTTGGGGTGGAGTATCCCTTTAAACCTCTACGTCATAATCTCTGTTTGAAACCAGCATTTGCAGTTATTTGTGGAATAATTGTTTTTCATGGGTTGAACTTGGGCACTCTCATCAGTGCAAATTAATCTTTTGTTTTGAGTAGAATTTGTGGCAATCAGTCACTGCACCGGTGTGTGAAACGTCATCTGAACAAGCATCTAACTTGTCTGCCACTTTTGTTCTGACCAACCAAGGGGGGAAAAAAGAGCATTACAATAAATCGAGATAACAATGGCAATTAAAGGGGGGGTGAAATGCTGAATTTTTTTACACTGTTAAAGAGTTGGATTCCCATGCTAAACATGGACAAAGTTTCAAAAATTAAGTTGTACGTTTGAAGGAGGAACAAAAATACTCCTTCTGGTTTGTCACAAGTTTCGGAAAGTTTTTTTCAAGTACGGTTCTGTGTGACGTTAAATGGAGCGGAATTTCCTTATATGGGTCCGTATAGCAGAGCACTGAGAGCACAACAGACGTTCATTGATCAGAGCGAGAGCGTCGCGAATTGTCACAAAAGAAGTGTGTTTTTGGTTGCGAGGGCAAGACAACCCTGCACAGACTACCAAAAAAAAAAAAAAACATTAAGGGACCAGTGGATGGAGTTTATTTTTACAGAGCATCAACGGAGTTGTGCAAGTGTTTTTGTTTGTTCCCTGCATTTCGAAGATGCTTGTTTTACAAACAAGGCCCAGTTTGACACCGGATTTGCGTATCGTTTATTTCTTAGGGATGATGCAGTCCCAACGAAAAAGGGTCACGAACGTGTGTTGGAACCGCATGCGGTGAGTAAAACTGCTTCATATTTTTCTGTGTTTTTAACTTAGCTATCGGTGCGTAAGCACATCAAGTAAACAAAATGCGATGTTGTTATCAAACTGCACTTTCCACATGTACACCTTAAAAAAAAATATATAAGCAAATATATACAGTTTTAGAGACGTCCTGCTGTAGTCTTTGCTGCTGCTGCTCTCGTTCAGTTTCAGCCTCTGGATCTGATTCTGGATCATAAATATACGCTGAATCTGACTGTTAGCCATGGTTTGTTTTGGATGATGGTTTTTTTTCCTCACGGTAATGTCACAGCTTCCAAACGCTCTCAACGCAAAAGCTTACTCGCGCTCGTGATTCTTTAGCTCCGCCCACACGTCACGCCTCCAGACGCTCGTGTTTTTCCGGAAAAAATCGGCACAGACCATTTTTCTCTTATAAATATAACAAAACTAAAGACTTTTTGGAGATATGAAGGATGCAGTACTACTCTATAGGTACTCAAGATTAACAGAAGATTGAGTGAAAACGAGCATTTCACCCCCCCTTTAAATAAAAAATTGCTTAGCTCATATCACATCAAACCGAGCAAAAGACTATTACTGTTATACTTAGTTCTCAAATTGTGATTGTTATCAACATCAACATTGCGTGACAACTAGTTGTCCGCGGGTTGCTGAACAGTATTATATTCGTGTTTGTTCTGGTAATAAAAAATTATATTCTGATGAATTGTGGGTGGTTTGTGGGTGGAAAAATGGGGCGGAATTGCCTAAATCCTGGCACGGTATATGGAGATCTCATAGAATGCATAGTAGCATGATGATAAGTTAGCATTTGGTGTGTTATTGATAGGTAGAAACAAGTATTAGCATGCATATGATAAACACGAGTTTGATGTGCATATGATACGCATTTTGTGGCTTACATATGACACAAACTGATGATCTGCAGCAGAAGGAGGAGGCTGGGGAGGAGGATGGACAACCAGAGAAGGTGATGGAGGAAGGAGCGACGGAGGTGTGCAGATGGAATTCACCATTGGACCAACAGGAAGCAGCAACAACATGGGTAGAGTAAGCACTAAAAGGTGAACCGATAACCGAATGTACCTGCTTCGTGCACATAGCCATAGTCTAGTCTTTGTTTAGTTTGTATTTTGTCAATGTTGGCAAACTGCATTTGGGTTCACATCTATTTGCCATCAGTGGACTTCGTTACACTAACAAAGATGAACATACCTATTTACAAACCTCTTTATTTAATTTAAGGTCCATATGTCCTTCTATAAAATTGTCCATGCCTCACAGAAGTTGTTTTTTAACCTCTGGGTTATATAAGCAGGACTAAAGGTTATTCACATTGATTTGGGCTGTTATTATGCCCCTTTCAGTGAGGACAGACAAATTGCTTCTCATTGGACACACTCAGCCAGACAGTTCTTTTGTAGAAGTCAAAAAGGAAGCCATTATACGAGCAGATGAGTTTGGGGAGGTGAGGCAGGCCGTAGCTGCAACAGTACAGTTAAAACCAGCCCCAGGTAAAGCAAAATTGATTGAGGAAATTAAACAGGAGGTTTTCTTGCAGTTAAAAGGAGAAATAAAGGAAATGGTGGTTAGTATGATTAATTAAGTTCGTGAAGAAGTTCAGAATTTATTGTTAAACAATAGGGGTGTAACGATTCACTCGTTTTAATGATGCATTTTGTTTCGTGAATTGCCGATTTCGGACAGTAATCCATTTAAAACACTAAGAATCGAATGAATCATGACTTCTATAGCGATTCATTGCTCTCATAATATATACACACTATTACTACATTACTACAAGCACAAATTAATGGAGACCTTGAACAGTGTTTGTACCTCGCATCTATCCTTCACACGCTCCACTATTTACCTCCTGTGACCATTACAGGATTGTAACTCCATTCGTCTCACTGACGCAGCTGATGTGTGATCTCTCCTTAAGATTTGAGGCCAGTAGTTCTAAAGTGAAGTAGTTTTACTTTTCTGTAGTTTTTCAATGGCTCTCGGCATCTTGGCATCTCTCGGGGGCGTTACCTGAGCAGTCAAAGGCTACGTTCACACCGCAGGGCTTAATGCTAAATTTTTTTAAAAAATGCGATTTTTTTGCAAGGCTGTTCACATTTCCAATTTATTGGGACCTTTTTGTGATCTGCTGTGTGAACGTGAAATTACCCAGAAGTGACCCCCATGCGCAGAAGAATACTCAATGGTAAACGACGTCACTAGAGCACATTCACTAAAACCAGAATGAAAACTTATATATATATATATATATATATATATATATATATATATATATATATATATATATATATATATTAGGGGTGTTCACGGATAGTCAAAGCTAACGTTAAACATGGATGTCAACAACAGTGTAGTCAACAGCGGAGCTCTTTTTGCAATATTAAAGTTATTTTCCCAACGGAGCCAGCACAATTAGAATCTTCTCGTTTTAAGAAGAAATTTAAAAAGAAGGAGGAGAGCAAGGTTTTTGGCCATTGCGTTTTGATGAGCAGTGTTAGCAACGTCGGTACAGAGAAACGTGTGGGTGCGGAGTCGCAGCCAGGAGTGAGGGGATACTGATGTGAGTGGATTCACTAATACAGAATTCATCAGTAACTTTCGAATGACCAGATCCACCTTCGATTATGTTTGTGAGCGCCTTCGATTAACTCTGTCACGGGAAGAGACATGTATGCGGCGGCCCATAACAGTGCAGAAACGCATTGGAGTGTATTGGCTAGCAACAGGTTCATGCTATCGTATGATTGCTAACTTGTCTGCATCGTCCGCCATGGTTGTTGTTTATCTTCTCATTCCCGCATACTTCAACACAGAATTATGACGTTTGTAGCGTATCAATGATGTACGGGTCGGATACATGTGGCCTGGCCATTCAGACGGAGGTTGCATTTCAAAAGATCTGATACGTATCAGATTCAGGACCACATACCCAAGTGGCCTGGGTCACATTTGAAAAGATCGGATCTATGTCGTTCAGACTGTCATGAAAAGATCAGATACAGGTCACATAGGAGCAAAAAAATCGGAATTGGGTCATTTCAGCCTGCAGTGTGAACGTAGCCAAAAGCTGCTTCTTTATTGCATGGACAGAACAGAGCAGTAAGTGCCTAAAGCAGAGGCGGAGGGTGAACCAATGGAACCAGGGTTAGGATAAAAGTAATAAAATTTATTAAACATCATAAACCAGTCTTTTTAGGCAACAACCAGACAAGGGTGTCATGTAGGCTAATACAATGTTTAATGGGACTGAATTTGTATTTAACGTTAAGTGATTACTATTTAATTAAAACATTAGAAATCGCTAATTAGGCTACATAACATCTCGTTTCCACGGTTATTCGAAAAGTGAATAAATTGTATATAGAAAGTGACATTACCACTAACTTTGATCTTTCGTGCGTTTAAGCACGTAAAAAAAAAAACTATCATTATAATTGTTGCACACAACACAGAAGTATGGGATGAAATTAGACTCAAAATGATTAATAGATGCACGCAAAAATATCAATGTACTACATCAATTTTATACGTGTATCTTACGAACCACAAACAAATGCCTTTCAATTTGATTCAGGATTAAATGATTGTGCAGCGATTTGTACATATAAAGACATGTTTGCAAATAAACATTTTCTGTTCTGCATTAATATATCATAAATTGCTCATGCAAAAAGAAATCCATACATATGTGGATAGGGTGACGTGTGCATTAATTGATGTCTAGTTCGAGTCGATCTTGTTCGGTTAATTTGTATTTTGAGACTTCATTTTGCAGTTTTCAGCATTTCACGTCCCACACACACACAACTACTAACGAACAAGGCCCAGTGCAATTCATTAACGTGTACACGATTTGAAAAATGTGCGAACATTGAAACAAATGCTTTTCAACCAGTGTCTGCAGAGTTAAGAATTACATGAACGTGTAAATGAATGCATTCGCGTCTCTTCTGAGTCGATTCTATTTGATTCATTTGAACTGAGACTTTCGTTCCACCCTTTAAGCCTTGCCCAATCCACACACACACAGCTCGCGATTCACGCACAGCTGAGCCAAAAAAAAAACAGTGACCACTAGATGGCACTACAGCCCCAGTCATGTGTGCATTCAATTGTGTACAGTTTTATGAATGTTACATTGTGTTTTCTTTGTTTCTTTTTGGTTTGGCTATTCTCCTCTGCCCGTAGAAATACAATAAAGATGTTTTATTGAACTTGTTCTAACTTAACTTGTCTTAAGACACAGAATAGCTTATATTAATTTTGTGACAATAGCCTACCATGTTTTTTTTTCTGTAATTCAACGGCATGTTGTCAGTTATTCCTTCCATGTAAGCTATTATAATTATTATTATATAGGCTTAGAACATTAAACCAAACATATAGATAGGCTACACTATAGAATCTAGATGCATTGGTTAATTAAAACAGCCCATAGTACAATCCGTGCCGTTCAGCCTGAGCTCGGGTCAAGCACATGAAGAGGACAATTTTTACATGTGAAGAAGACTGATTTTTTTTTTTTTTTTTGGAAAACGGGTTAAGTACAAAGCCTGGTTTACATAGGCCTAATAAATAATAGTCTGTAGCATTCAAATTCAAGTAGCCAACATTGTGAAATGGAAACATTTGGATTCGTGCCAAATGAGAGATTAAGGAAGAAGATTATAGGGCCAAATAATAATAATAAAAAAAAAACTTTTCCAGAATAAAGTCATTAGCCTATAATGCGAGATTAAACTTATTAAATATCCAGAAAAATGTAGAAATAAAATATTGAGAATAAAAATAATTAAATATCAAGAATAAAGTTGTTCATCAGTCAACTTCATCTTTGCAGCCGACACTGACTCAGAAAATAGTTTAGTAATAAGTAGCCTATATAAAATGTTCTAGCTATTTATGTGATCTGCTTGAATGCGGAATAGGCTATAACCTATAAAACACTTGTTTAGTATAGTTTAGTTTAGGTTAATTTAATAATTTAAATAACAATAAATGTGCGATCACTGATGGCTTAAATGAGCGACTATAATAGCCCTTTTAATAATAGTAATAATAATACAAGGAAGCAAAAAACTGACAACGTGCCGTTGAATTACAGAAGAAAAGGAAAAAAAAAACCTGGTAGGCTATTGTCACGGAATTCTTGTTTGGCAAAATTAATATAAGCTATTCTGTGTCTTAAGACAAGTTAAGTTAGAACAAGTTCAATAAAAAATCTTTATTGTATTTCTACGGGCAGAGGAGAATAGCCAAAGCAAAAAGATGTAATGTTAATGTTAATGTAATTCTTAACTCTGACACCATTTGAAAAGCATTTGTTTCAGTGTAGTGACACATATTCACTAATTTTTCAAATCGTGTACATGTTAATGAATTGCACTGGGCCTTGTTCGTTAGTAGTTGTGTGTGTGGGACGTGAAATGCTGAAAACTGCGAAAATTAAGTCTAAAAATTCAAATTAACCGAACAAGATCGACTCAAACTAGACATCAATTAATGCATGCGTGTCACCTGATCCACATATGCATGGATTCCTTTTTGCATGAGCAATTTATGGTATATTAATGGAGAACAGAATTTTTTTATTTGCAAACATGTCTGTATATGTACAAATCGCTGCACAATCATTTAATATTTAATCATTTATTTTTTTGCGTGCATCTATTCATAATTTTGAGTCTAATTTCATCCAATACAGAAGAGGTGGAGACCTTTGCTGGCACATATATTGTTTTATTGCTGTAAAAACACATAAACAGAGATAGGAAGTAGTTATCTTTTAACTGTGTATCAGTGACTGTCAGAGTGGCTTCTTCATATATAAATGAAGCTCTATGTTCTGCGGCTCATGATCAACCTCTAGCGTCACCCGCCAGCGTCTACAGGTCTAAGTGATGTTCAAGTTGGCATCCTTGCGCAGTACTATATACAAATATATTTTCATATACATTTAATGCAAGAACCATATTTAACAAAAGATAACTAAAAATATTAATGAGAAACAATACATACATGACTACTTGAGGTCTTATAACTACACCCTCCCCCACTTTTAAAAATGTTCTTCGACATTTTACCACAACTTTAGAACAGTCGTTTTCAGGCTGACCCATTCATTGCTGCAAGACAAAAGGTAGGTTTTCCATTTGTTTTAACTCTGTGCATGAAATCAGTTATTCCCTCCTTGCCATGGCCTATTTTCTAGATTAGAAAAGGGGGTTCAGTCAGTATTGTGATTTTCTAACTATTGCACTGCACAATTTATCTGACTATATTCCTACCAGCAATGTTTGCATATAAAAAAAAAATTACTTTATTTAACAATTTCTTTGTCAACGGTCTCCTCTGTTTCTCTCATTATCACTGTATGCTGCGTATGCTCCATTGACAGTAAAAGAAATGGACACAGCGACCCCATTGGATTCAACGGAGACAAGTGAAGTCAATTAGAAGGACGCACTTGCTGGGGGACGAGCGAACTGCGCAGACTCAAACTAAGCTTGATGACGTAGAGGTCACGTGAGATCTGAATCACCCACCTAATCTTGCAGAAGTTGTTAAATAATTTTGTCCCATTGCTTTTATGGACTCTTTATGGGCTTCTCCCTTGACTTTATGCCTCCACGTTCCCCCGATTGCTCCATAGACTGTAAAAGAATGCCTGCGAGCTTCTCCTCCTGACCATACGGTAATTCCTCTACTGTGCGACAGAGAGTCGCTGGTTATGATGCAGTCGTTAGCCTATTTTTACAAAAACTGCTGCTACGGGACCATAACGTAAGATACAAGATAATGGGGCCTTTTGTACCTTTTCGTGTTTCTTTAGAAATAATTAATGGTCAAATGGAGTCTTTAAACGCCTCAGATGTAAATTTATTCGCTGTCAAAGTGACGCCAAAATGAATGGGAGTCAATGGAATGCTAACAGCAGGTGGAGGTCCGCTAATCAATGGCGGCGCCCAGGGGTGCTTAAAAAAAATGAAACCCTGCCCCCCCGGTATGCTCTTCTGTATCAGCCGTGCCACAAGGATGTGCTGTTTCTGGGCGTATTTAGCTTTGATTCGAAAGAAACAGCACATCCTAGTGGCGCGGCTGATAAAGGTGGATGGTTGAAACACTGATGGCAGATGGGAGTATTTTGACAATGTCTTTCATACTTTTCTGGACCTTCACAGTGTTATTTACTTGTCAGTCTATGGGACAGTCACAAGCCGAAGAGGAACAAAGCTTTTACGGGTTTGGAATGACATGGGGGTAACTGATTAATGACAAAACAGCCCAGTTCATTCTAGGGTGGAGTATCTCTTTAAACCTCTTTGTCGTAATCTCTGTTCGAAACCAGCATTTGCAGTTATTTGCAGAATGTTTTTTTTTTTTTTTTTGTGGATTGAGCTTGGGCACTCTCATCAGCGCAAATTAATATTTTGAGTAGAATTTGTGGCAATCAGTCACTGCACCGGTGTGTGAAACGTCATCTGAACAAGCATGTAACTTGTCTGCCACTTTTGTTCTGACCAACCAAGGGGGAAAAAAAGAGCATAAATCGCGCTAACAATGGTTACTGATAGGTGGAAACATTAGTATTAGCAGTATATGATAAACATGAGTTTGACGTGCATAAGATACGTATTTTGTGGCTTAAATATGACACAAACTGATGATCTGCAGCAGAAGGAGGAGGCTGGGGAGGAGGATGGACAACCAGAGAAGGTGATGGAGGAAGGAGCGACGGAGGTGTGCAGATGGAATTCACCATTGGACCAACAGGAAGCAGCAACAACATGGGTAGAGTAAGCACTAAAAGGTGAACCGATAACCGAATGTACCTGCTTCGTGCACATAGCCATAGTCTAGTCTTTGTTTAGTTTGTATTTTGTCAATGTTGGCAAACTGCATTTGGGTTCACATCTATTTGCCATCAGTGGACTTCGTTACACTAACAAAGATGAACATACCTATTTACAAACCTCTTTATTTAATTTAAGGTCCATATGTCCTTTTCAATTCAATTGTCCATGCCTCACAGAAGTTTTTTTTTAACCTCTGGGTTATATAAGCAGGACTAAAGGTTATTCACATCGATTTGGGCTGTTATTATGCCCCTTTCAGTGAGGACAGACAAATTGCTTCTCATTGGACACACTCAGCCAGACAGTTCTTTTGTAGAAGTCAAAAAGGAAGCCATTCTACGAGCAGATGAGTTTGGGGAGGTGAGGCAGGCCGTAGCTGCAACAGTACAGTTAAAACCAGCCCCAGGTAAATGTTGAATGTTTACATTATACACAAAGGTTGTTTATTAATAGAATAAAGTTAAGTGTTACTTATCACAATGACCACTGTTACTACATTTTAGCTCAAGAAGTTCACTGGATCCAACACAAACTGTGGAAGACTCACAGGAGCCTGTTGATCTGAGTGCAATAAAGGAGGATGTGGAGCGCACAGCAACTCCAACATCACAGAGGTGTATCACCCCAACCCCACCATATGAGCCAATCACATCCACACCCCACTCCAGCCCACCCCCGCATTCAAGCTATTCTGTCAGAGACTAGACAAAGCACCCACTCTCAAACAAGACCTGCACGTGAAAGGAGAAGACAAGTTACTGAAGTTGAGCAACAGCTGGACATCATCTCCATTCCAACTTCAAATGTCCCCCCTCATGTCCCTACTGCGCAAGAGGAGATGTACTATTTTGCTTTGAGTTTGGTGCCTAGGCTAAATAGGCTGTCACATGAGGCACAGGCCCAAACTCATTTTTTGACATATCTCACAGAACTGGAGGACAGACAGCTGGCACAGACGAACACCCCAGGCCCTATAAGAGGAAGCCACTCTTCCACCTCCACTGCATTTCACCCTTACAGCCCAAAACTCCAAGCCTGGGCCCAATTTCATCCTGTTCCTCCCCAAGATCACCCTCCCAGGACACTTTTGGAGAATCTGCCAGACCCTTTACCCCACAGCTACCACAATTTGTAAATAATAGCATTAAATGTGAAAAGTAATTCAGATGTTTTTCGGAATCAAGTTGCAACTCTGCAACAAGGTGATAATAAGCTCCGAAAGTTTTTCTTCTTTGATTCATGGGGTGAACCCACCATCGTCTGTTTCTCCTCCGGCGAATTCTTAACAGAAGAAGGGCTGCAATGGCTTTTCTTCTGTCAACAACTCGAACTGAAAAAGAAAAAATACTGTTATAATTTTCAATAGTAATAGGGACTAGAGGAATAGACTTTTGTCCACTGTAGTGGAAATTATATTTTATTTAATTTCTCTGACACCATACACGTCACAACCTGGTGTCCTGTAAATAGCACATTCAGGGCTTTTCAGAGACACCAATTGTTTTGAGGTTTAATCTGACATTTATTTAGTGATCAAATGTAGCACTTTAGAAATGTATCATATTTTCATATTTATGGAAATATGATCAAATATTGTAATCATAATTAATTTGAACTACTTTTTAAATTGAATTTCATTAAACCAACATCAGGAAAACATGTCCACTGTAGAGGACATCAGGAATTAAATCATGCTTGTCAGGCATTTTTGGAGAATAAATTGAATATTGAAATAAATTATACATGAATATTCCCATTAAGTTTGAGATATTACTATTAAATTGTTGTAAATTATTAATCACATATTGCATAAAGTAAAATGGTGTATCAATTCATTCCGTTAGATCTTTCATAACATATCTGAGAATCATCTTAATACAAATTTTGTTAAGAGAAAACCAGAATACAAAATGTATTGGTGAATGAAAAAAAAAAACTTTTTTTTTTTTTAAACAGTCGAGTCTTGGTGTCCAATACAGAGGTCATATCATAACATATGAATAAAATATATATATTTTTCCCCATTACTTTCTTGCTGTTAACAGTGTGATTACATGAAAAAATATGACACACTATAATAACAACGTAGTGTGTATGACAATCCAACATCAGGTAGGCTAAATAAGCTCTTAAAAGCTACAATAATTTGTCAATGTTATTGAAAATAAGAAGACAGCCCACTTACCCATTTTTGGATTTTGGAAGGTGTTGGTGTGTGAAAAAAGTTGAAATTGTCGTGAAGACAAGATCCTGGTCTGTCGGCGGCCTCCCTCTATTATGTCATCTACAGCAGCAGCAGCGCGCCAGCGCCGCGTCAGGCACGGTTCAGGTGTGTAAAGACACAGAATCCGCTCACGCCACGCATCCAGTGTGTCATCGGCCTAACAGTAAATGAGAATGTCACAAGACCGGAAGTATGCACACTAGGGTTGTGCCGATAGTATCGTGTATCTTACTAATCCCTACCAGCAGAGAGCACCATTGAGTTACAATCAAACCGCTGTCCTAAAATAACTCGATTTGAAGCAAATCAGTCAAACAGGAATCGTAAGTTGCTTTTTATCCAAAGCAACTTACAGTGCGTTCAGGCTATACATTTTTACCTATCATGTGTTCCTGGGATTCGAACCCCCAACCTTGCTCTACCAATTGGGCTACAGGAACACATGTTAATGTTTATATTGTAGTGCATTTGTTCATTGTTAATATGCATATTAATATAAAAGTAGCTGGTAATTTTATAGTTAAAGCTTTTAATCTTTTTAAATGGTTGTATTTGTGTTACACTGCTGAATTACATTTAGTATTTTCTGGGCCACATTTGTTCCATGGATGGGACTATTTTCAGGCGCTGTGTAACATCACTGCATCTGCTGCACCCATAGTATGGCAGCTAAGTTTCTTGATCATTACGCCAGAATGAGAGTATAGATCCTAGCCATATCGGCCAAGAAAATCGCAACTTTTAATTTTTCCATTGGTCTTAGAACACAACGTAACCACAGAAGAGTCAAGTTTTAAATAGGAAAAATATAGAAACTCTTTGGTCATTTTTGAGCGAGATGCTAATGATCTATAGTAAGCAACAGCTAAAGTGCTACCGTTAGACCTGAGGATCGGCTGAATGGATTTGAAAATGCTTTCTCAACTGTTTAACTTGAGGGGAGTTGGAAAATGAGTCAAATAGTGGAGTGCTTCTTTAAAAAATAATTGGGATGCACCAATACTGTGCGGTATTGGGCATGATACGGAGCTCCTGTATTCATACTTGTACTCATTAAAATGCCCCAATACTGCACAGCAAGTGATAAGTGCCATATTCAGATAAAGAAACACCTAAAACAGAACAATAGATGGACTGCTGAAGGACATGTGCTGCGCTGTCAAAAGAAAATGACAGCTGAAGATAATGAGGAAATTATGTCACTCCTTTTGCCAAGTGCACTAAAGAATGAATGATAGGTTAATTCCTTTTATTCAAAAATATTTTTATTGTAATTATTAAACAATACAAACATTAAAATATTAAAGCAGTACACTTAAAATCATAGACACATTTTTTTATTATTAAATTACACACAGATTTGTTGCCAGGGTGACAACTTTTATACAGTCTATGATCAAAGCTTATGGGGCTGTTACGTGATTAAAGAATGACTCAAACTCGAACACGAACACTTGTCAGACAAGAGATGAGGTGAGCTAATCATAGATGGAAGACCTAGCTAAATAATTAATACATTTTTACTGTTTCTTATAGCATTATAGTTTTGTATTGTTTGTAGTGTGAACAACGTTTGCGTAAGTACTAGTAGGCATATTAGTGAAGTAACACTTAACATTTGAATTATATTTTGATAAAAATGAACAAAATTACTCAAAAAGATTTGTTCATTTTGCTAAACAAGACTCAAAGGTCATAGTCGGTAAACTACTCCGTAGTTTATAGGGAATTGAGAGCACAGCACGCTTGCTTAAATAAGGTTTTTGTTGTTGATTACTTAAGGAATCTGTGATTCATCTATTACAGATCCATGTCAAACTGTTATAAAGATGGCTTTTTTTAAAGTGGAGAGCGAAGACATGAAGATTGAAGAAACATTCAGAGTCAAACAAGAAGATACTGAGGAACAAACACAGATGGAGTTTATTAAAGAGGAGAATGAAGAGATGAAGATTGAAATATTTAGTCTTAAACATGAAGATACTGAGGATCAAACACAGATGGAGTTTATTAAAGTGGAGAGTGAAGACATGAAGATTGGAGAAACATTCAGAGTCAAACATGAAGATACTGAGGAACAAACAGGTTGGTTTTCATTCTCAAAGCTGAACTCAGTCAATTGATCCTTATTAAAATACACATTTTGCTAAAACTGTGGTGGAAAGCGCTGCAAAACGAGGAAACACATCGAACCTATTTAGAACATAATCACCCCATGCAGATACAGCTATGTCCCATTTATAATTTAAGGTTAATGCATTATGATTTCTCTGATGAAGAGTGAAGCACAGAATTCAGTCATGACAGTGAATTTACAGTAGCTAGCTACTCTGCAGATGTCACATAAACTGTGCGATTTGATGGACTGATGAATAAAAAACATAGCTGTAAAATAATGACAGAAGCACTGCTATATAAATACATAGGCTAATCTGTTTGTTTTGCATGTCTCTCTGTGAAAGAGGGGCGTTGTGTTGTGTACTACATACTCAAGTATGCGCCGCGTGGCTTAAAGTGCCAGGTTTAACAGACCTGCTGTCTCACTATCTGACAGAATTGACAGAAATTACGATTGTACTATAATGTAAAAACTATTATTCTAAAATAATAATAATTCACATAAACATTAGGGAATATAATTTTTTGCCTCATTTGAATTTGGTAAATCTCTGTTGTGCAGCCCTTTGCGAAAATATAAAAGAAAGTTTTTAAAACATCAATTAAATTTGTATGCATTTTCATTACCACCATTTTTGATAGTATATTTGTATTAAATCATATACAGACGATCAAGTACAGACTCCAGAAAAATTTAGTCATACCAGAATTTATGCATTTGTATGAATTATTAGTGATAAATATAAGTTATTAAACTAGTAAATAATCGATGGTAAAATTTTCTTGTTTTTGATTAATGAAATTTGAATAAACACATTTGTTCAACCCCCCCCCCCAAAAAAACCCTGTTTTGATCGTTTAATACCGTATACCGTGAAACCATGATATTTTCTGAGACCATTATCATACCGTGAAAATCTCATACCATTACAACCCTACACACAGCACCCCATATCAACAGAAAAACACAGAATTGTTGACATTTTTTGCAGATTTCTCAAAAAATAAAAACTGAAATAACACATGGTCCTAAGTATTCAGACCCTTTGCTGTGACACTCGCATATTTAACTCAGGTGCTGTTAATTTCTTCTGATCATCCTTGAGATGGTTCTACACCTTCATTCTAGTCCAGCTGTGTTCGATTATACTGACTGGACTTGATTAGGAAAGCCACACACCTGTCTATATAAGACCTTACAGCTCACAGTGCATGTCAGAGCAAATGAGACTCAGGAGGTCAAAGGAACTGCCTGAAGAGCTCAGAGACAGAATTGTGGCAAGGCAAAGATCTGGCCAAGGTTACAACAAAAAATCTGCTGCACTTAATCCTAAAAGCACAGTGGCCTCCATAATCCTTAAATGGAAGACGTTTGGGACGACCAGAATCCTTCCTAGAGCTGGCCGTCCGGCCAAACTGAGCTATTGGGGTAGAAGAGCCTTGGTGAGAGGTAAAGAAGAACCCAAAGATCACTGTGACTGAGCTCCAGAGATGCAGTTGGGAGATGGGAGAAAGTTGTAGTAAGTCAACCATCACTGCAGCCCTCCACCAGTCGGGCCTTTAGGGTAGAGTGACCCGACGGAAGCCTCTCTTCTGTGCAAGACACATGAAACCCGCATGGAGTTTGCTAAAAAAACACCTGAAGGATTCTCTGGTCTGATGAGACCAAGATGGAACTTTTTGGCCTTAATTCTAAGCGGTATGTGTGGAGAAAACCAGGCACTGCTCATCACCTGTCCAATACAGTCCCAACAGTGATGCATGGTGTTGGCAGCATCATGCTGTGGGGGTGTTTTTCAGCTGCAGGGACAGGACGACTGGTTGCAATCGAGGGAAGGATGGTTCACCTTCCAACAAGATAATGACCCTAAGCACACAGCTAAAATAACGATGGAGTGGCTTCACAACAACTCTGTGACTGTTCTTGATTGGCCCAGCCAGAGCCCTGAAACCAAATTGAGCATCTCTGGAGAGACCTGAAAATGGCTGTCCACCAACGTTTACCATCCTACCTGACAGAACTGGAGAGGATCTGCAAGGAGGAATGTTTAAGGATCCCCAAATCCAGGTGTGAAAAACTTGTTGCATCTTTCCCAAAAAGACTCCTGTCTCTATAAGATCAAAAGGGTGCATCTACAAAATACTGAGCAAAGGGTCTGAATACTTAGGACCGTGTGATATTTCAGTTTTTCTTTTTTAATAAATCTGCAAAAATGTCCACAATTATGTTTTTCTGTCAATATGGGGTGCTGTGTGTACATTAATGGGGAAAAATTAACTTAATTGATTTTAGCAAATGGCTGCAATATAACAGAGTGAAAAATTTAAGGGGGTGTGAATACTTTCCGTACCCACTGTATATGTAAATTCATTCTCTGCCAGCAGGAGGTGCTTGTAGAGCACAAGAGATAGAGGTTTCCCCAGTAACGTTGTACACAAAGCAGCGATGATCTCATAAATGTTGCTTTATAAGGAGTTACATTGAAGATTAAATAATGAATTTGACTTTTTGAAATTTAAGTCCTGGAATACCCTCGAAAACTTAGTCATTTATTTGTGAACAATAGAGGCAGAAGATTAAGGTAAGACCTCTTAAAAAGATTGTCATTAACTAGAAATTACATACAAACTCTATTGTACAAGTTAACTGTTAGCCAAGCTGACATTCCGTGACAGTTACTTCAGTTAAGAACAACATGAGCCTCACTAAAGCAGAGGCATCTTACAAAAATGAAGAGGAGTTGAAGATAATATATCCAGCAAAGGTTAAATCACAAAAGACAATAAAAAGATGAAAGCGAATATGCTGAGGGAGAACGCAGAGATACTGCTATCTGACTACAGTGGACCAGAAAACAGCAGAGTGCTGTGTAACCTGCTGTTCTTCACTGAACAAACATCATCCTGGGAGTCTGTCCTCTGCTCCAACATGACATGTGTCAGAAAAGGAGCCATCAGCAAAGGCAGACAACCCGCTCTGGAAGGAGAGAACGACACAAAGCTGATGGTGAATCTTTACCATAATGGCACAGTGGTCCAGGGACCAGAAACCAGCCTCAGTGAATTCCAGAGGAGCTTCAGAAACCTTAAACACCAGGTTCAAAAGATAAAACAAGATCCTGAAATGAAGAGCCACACAGTAGAAGTGTCCTGCACCAGCTCAGTTACCATCTCTGACGGCAGCTCAGGAACTCCTCAAATACACAGACACTCCAGCACTCCTGCGTCTCCTAAGATCAAGGCTTTGAGAGATAACATCGCTGAGCTGGAGCAGGACTTCTGTCTGTTTAAAGAGGAAACTACCAACAATCTCCATCATCTGCTAAACCTGACCAGACACCACCGTGTACAACCCATACAGCAGCTCTGCTCTGCTGTAAAACAACTGGAGGAGGACAATCAAGAGCTGCACCAGGAGCTGAGGAGGGTGAAAGAGGAGCTGGCCAGAAGAGAACAACACGGCCACACTCTGGAGAGACTGCTGGAGGAGACCAGAAACCAGCTATACACAAAACACCAAACACACACCACAAACACAACATCAGCAGTGTGCCAGCTCACAGTCTCAGTGCTCCTTCACTCCTGCAACTTGAAGAGGAAAGACAACAGCAGCAAAAACTAAATTTCAGTTTGAGTTTTACACTTCACCACCAAGATCAATATGAGCACTGTGATTGTAAAAGCTTCATGTTATATTATAACAATCATTGTTAATATTTGAATTTTATTTCAGGCCTGTTTGTGAAAACAGAAAATCGAGAGATGTTGTGACGACCTGAACAGAATCCAGCTCCAGATTCACTCTGTTCCAGAAACATCATAAGCATCCATAATTTTGTTGGTTTATACTGAACTGGTGTTGAAAAATTTACTCTTTGTATTAAGAAGTCAATTTATATTGTAATTGTTTATAAGTTTCTTTGTCTGGAGAGTTTGTCCAATGTCCAAATGTAGTTTCCATTTATTATGACGAGGCAAATTATAATCTCGATAATGAAAACATTTACATGAGTGGAGATTTAATTAATATTTATAAAGTTTGAGTAAACGGGAATATATTCTATGAAACATGTTTAAGTTTATTTAGTCTAATATTTTAATGTTTTAAAATATATTTGGATTTATTGAAATGTAATATATTTAATTGTACAGAAATCTAATATGTTAAAATTAAATTAAATTCATGCATTTAGCAGATGCTTTTATCCCAAGCAACTTACAGTGCATTCAGGCTGACAATTTTTACCTATCATGTGTTCCCGGGGAATTGAACCTCCAACCTTGCGCTACCAACTGAGCAACAGGAACATGTTAAAGGTCCCATGACATGAAAATTTCAATTTTTTTGAAAGAGGTTTTTTAACATTAATGGGAGTTCCTCTAGCCTGTTTATGGTCCCCCTAGAAATTTTGATAGGCGTTAACCGAGCTCTGGGTGTCCTGCTCTGCCTTTGAGAAAACGAGAGCCTGGCCGATCTGGAATCTTCACTGTATGACGTCATAAGGGAAAAGGTTACCTCCCCTTTCTCTGCTTTGCCCGCCCAAACATTTACATTTTAATTCAGTCGCAATGTCAGCAAAGGTGTTACAAACAGAATTTTACGATATGGATTTGACAGCACCGGCACAGACAGTGAGTAACAGTGTTCATTAATGCCTGATCTGTGATCAGTGATTTCTGATGTGTAGCTAATTATTCAAGTTCACACAGACTTTCTTTCTAAATCGTTCAATACTGTTTATGCATCAGTGAATCAAGCCAGTGACTAAACAATCAACTTCACATTGTTTCTCTTAGTAGCATGAAACAAATCTGTTATTTAAATTGTGATTAATCTACAGACAGCAATCAAAGAAGGCTCCCTTTATATTGTTTGGGCTGTCAATCACGCATCGCAAGTTTATCTGCAAACTTGCCCCTATGAAAATTAACCATAGTTTAACCATGATATTTGTAGTAAATCTGGGGTTATACAAATGGCAGTCAATACGCCAAAAAACCATGGGTTACTACAGTTTTACTATAAAAAAAAACATGTTTATTTTTCGTAAGCAAACTGCTGTTAGAATGAATTATGCTGTTATACAAAGCTCTTACTGTATTCATGTCGAGATTGTGTTTGATGTTAGTTGCAGTGACATCTTTTTGTGAGAGAAAATGCATTGCAATGACGAGATCGCTGCATTCACGCGATAAACAGCCTCTGTCTACTCAAGGCTCATCACTGCAGCGGCTGCCTTTCATGTAATGGGAAAAGCACTAAAAAATTATTCTATAATCAACACTTCCACGATTTTTTTATCTCGACAGCTGTAATTGTAAAAATAAAAACAGTAAAAGTATTTGAGAGGGGTAATATGCATTTCGAATGCAGAGATGTCAGCCAATCACAACAGTTGTCGTTTATTTTGGAATCTCACAGCAGACAAGCCCCTTCAAACAGAGCATTCAAGCCATAGGACTAAAATCAGGATATAAAAATGCCTTTTATTCCTACATTTTAAATGTAAAAATCTTACTAACAATACAAGTAGAAAAATAATAATAATCCACATCATGGGGCCTTTAACAAATAATATAAATTAATAAACAGATAAATATTTCAAATTAATATATTTACATATTCTGATATCTAAAAGAAAAAAAATGTAAGTATTTATGATATAATTTACATACATAGAAAATATGTGTGTAAAAAAAAAAAAAATATATATATATATAGTATAAAATATATTTTCTGTCTAAAATATATAAATAAATTAAACAGATACATTCATTTTAAAAAAAAATTTCAATCTATGTGACATCTGTGTGGGTGTATAGAAAGAGGAAGCATGAAATTGAAAATTGCAATAAATGTGGTCTTGTTGAAACAATAGAACACGAACTTATTGAGTGAGATGCATATGAAAGAGCAAGATTCAAGCTTTAAGATATTTGGGAATAAAACTTTGGTTCATTTGTGTTATTGTTTTCGAACATCCCATCATTCTCTCCACACTCCTATCCAGTAGGTGGATGGAATGCACCATTCAAGTTGTTCTGCCAACCGCCATTAATACCAGAAGAAGACTTTTATTTTGGTCTGTGATGTGACGTCATTAGGCTGCGCTGCGCTTCTGCGTCTGAGATTCAACTGAAGAAAGGTGTGTGCTTTTAATCTTTTAACTTTAAATTGTTTAAATCAATACACCTCGTTTGGAGAATTGTATGTGAAACGTAAGTTCAATGAATTGTGTTGCCAATTTAACACATTAATGCTTAATCTAGTGACACTGCAGTCGCTATATAGTGGATCAGTTCTGTTTACTGTCACTAGACTCTTTCACACAGAAATACCAGTAAAAATTACCGGAACGACTTTACAGGTAAATAAAAAAAAATGCGCTGTTCACACAGTCAACGACATTACGTCTTTTTTCCGGAAAAGCACCTTTCACACATCCATTCCAAAATACCGGTAAAATATGTGACGTCATTAACTTCTAAACAGCTGTGCTTGTATTTTTAAACATGGAGGGTAATACGTGTTCAGTATTTCTGTTGATGGTTTCATTTTTAGTTTCAAACTTTAGTATTCATGCAACTGCTTTTGTTACAGAGACATCGTAATAGACGACTGGTTTAAATAATTATACTCACCATTAATAAAACACCTGATGCTGTCGGGAGCTGACCAATTTAGTGAAAATCGGTTTGAAAGGAGTAACAGCACAATGAAGTTGCGATTGTAAGTTGCAGTCTGGAAGACGCGCGACATCGCAGAAAAGGTGCGTTCCCAAATGTAGCCTGCTGATCCAAATTCATATCAGATAGTCTATCAGCGCAGATAAACAGTTCTGCGTTCAAATTGAGTTCAAAAGATGTTGCAAAGTACCGGAAAAATGACCATGAGTGTGACCGAGGGAAATAGTAAAAATATATTTGAATTATTTACTAAGAAACTAGTGTTTTCAGAGTCTGTGTCCCAAGGATGAAGTTGCCTGACTCATCATCTCCTCATAAGACGCGCCTCCTAAACCGATTATGATTGTAATGAAAGAGTCTTTGTTGTTTGTTTTTATTATTTCGTTTTATTATTTTAGTAATTTAAAGCTTGTAATGTAAGTCCATTAACTCTCTCTGATGGACTCCCTCACTAGTGTGCTGACTACTAAACTCAGGAGCAGATCGAAACACACCCAGAGATTTAGTTTGTGTTTATTTCTTTCAGCTAATTATTCTTAATCTTATACAGGACAAAGTGTCAAAAAAACAGAAAAAGTCCTGAAGCACTGAAATCCACACAACACAGTTATAAAGATGGAGTTTATTAAAGAGGAGAGTGAAGACGTGAAGATAGAAGAAACATTCAGAGTCAAACAAGAAGATACTGAGGATCAAACAAAGTTTGAGTTTACTAAAGAGGAAAGTGAAGAAACATTCAAACATGAAGATACTGAGGAACAAACACAGATGGAGTTTATTAAAGAGGAAAGTGAAGACATGAAGATTGAAGTATTCAATCTGAAATCTGAAGATACTGAGGAACAAACAGGTTGGTTTTCATTCTCAAAGCTGAACTCAAATCATTTGATCCTTATTAAAATGTCAAGCTGTACAGAAAAAAAACTCTGTTTGCTTTTACCTTGACATTTGTTTTATTTGTGAGTGATTTTCTCGTGAAGTTCCAGACTAATATATTAACAAATCTGATTGTAAATATCAGTAAATGATCATTACAACAAACAATAAATAGTAATATTTCAGAAAAACCAGCCTACTCATAAAATAAGAAAACGTTCTCCTGTTTGAGTCACTGTATGCCATTTATTTTTGTTTTTTATTTAAAGATCTTTGGGGAGCAAATAATATACAAATAATATACAAGTAGAAAATGCATCCGTGTTTAAGCTGATTATTAACCTGCTCTTGAGAGAGAACTGATTTGGTGTTTGAGAGACTGACGCACAACGCGGCTGTTTGATTGGTGAGTGCGCTGTGTTTAATCCAATTATTCGTATCAGATCGTAGCCTAAGCTTTAAATCATTGCCTTTTAAATACAATAATAGAATGTGTATGATGTATTATTATAGGTGATATTATTCTTTCCAAGCTCTGCTTTATGAGAGATGCACGGAGAGACAAAAGCAATGCTGTGTTTGATTTGCGCTCTTTTCATTCCTAAAGTTTACATTGATTCACTTCACACTCTATTGTGTGACTTTTGAGGTCTGTGTATAATATTGCGCTGATCCCCTGGAACAACTGTTATCTAGCAAACACCGGACTGTGCCAGCTTCAGCCCAATATTCAGGCAGAATTATTACTTGTCCGTTATTCATTTTTGAAGTCATTATCCATTAAATTCTGAATAATGTATTTTGCTTCGAGCACACCCCTAAATATTACATTACATAATTTCGTTTACATGCAATAGATAAAGTCATAGAAATTAACAGCTACACGCTATATTGTAATCCTAAAATCCACATTGTACTTGCAAACTCTTTGTACGCATTATAGTTAATGTGTGCTCGAGTAGTCGATTGTTTCCGACTGTGCCGACTAGTGGTTGAAGTAATCAATCACTCGACTAGTCTATGCAAGCCCTAATGACCAGTAACTTCATAATGAACTGCAGCATAATAAAATCATGCTTGTTTTTTAACGACACTAACAGTTGATATCAAACACCTAATCATTGCACTAAAGAAAGCCTCTGTAGTGACTTTCACATCTTCTTTCATCCTCAGTAGCAGTAAGCAGAAGTTTATCTAGGATGAGTGTTTCTTCTCCTGAACTCATGTAGCAGCACACGAGTGGGATCTTCGTCACAATAAGACACAGAACAGAAATATGAGGAACAAACTCTAAATGGACTTTAGGAACAGGAGGATTTTTACAGAGACTGAGACGAGTTCAGTGATATATGATGCTGTTTATTACTTATACAGGTGCACCTAGAAAAATTAAAATATCATGGAAATATGAATCTCCTGAAGTCCACGATCATCTCCACTGTTTTGAGCGTGTTAAGCTCCAGGTTGTTGAGAGTGCACCAGACAGCCAGCTCTTTAACCTCCTGTCTGTAAGCAGACTCGTCACCGTCCTGAATGAGGCCGATGAGTGTGGTGTCATCTGCAAACTTCAGGAGCTTGACAGAGGGGTCCTTAGATGTGCAATCGTTGGTGTAGAGGGAGAAGAGCAGTGGGGAGAGTACACAGCCCTGGGGAGCTCCGGTGCTGATTGTACGGGTGCTGGATGTGTATTTTCCTCACTAGCTGCTGCCTGTCTGTCAGGAAGCTGTTGATCCACTGACAGATGGTGGTGGGCACGGAGAGCTGATTTAGTTTGGGCAGGAGGAGGTTTGGGATGATCGTGTTGAAGGCCGAGCTGAAGTCCATAAACAGGATCCTCACATAAGTCCCCGGTCTGTCTAGGTGTTACAGAACATAATGCAGTCCAATGTTTGCTGCATCGTCCACAGACCTGTTCGCTCTGTAGGCAAACTGAAGAGGATCCAGCAAGGGTCCAGTGATGTCCTTCAGGTGGGCCAGCACCAGTTTCTCAAATGACTTCATGACCACAGACGTTAAAGACACAGGCTTGTAGTCATATAGTCCTGTAATTTTGTATTTCTTTGGGATGGGGGTGTAACAGTGATCCAATATATTTCTGTCTCTGGTGGGACATGTGATGTGCTGTCTGTATTTTGGCAGTTCACGGGAGAGATTGGCTTTATTAAAGTCCCCGAGAGTGTTGTTGTTCTGTCTCTGTGATCTGATCAGCGAGTTTCTGTAAAGCCAGACTTCCGTAGGCTTGTGGAGGGATGTAAACACTCACCAGAATGAACAAGTGAAACTCCCGCGGTGAATAGGACGGCTTGCAGTTGACGCAGCATTTCTAGATCAAGACCGCACATCTTCTTTAACACAGTTACATCTGTACACCACCGTTCATTAATGTAAAAGCATGTCCCGCCGCTGCGTGATTTCCCCATTGATTCTGCGTCGTGATCCGCTCTGAACAGCTGAGAGTCCGGCAGATGGAGCGCGCTGTCCGGTATGGCTTCATCAGCCAGGTTTCCGTGAAACACTGAGCAGCAGAGTGTGCGAAATCCTTATTTGTCCGAGAGAGCAGAAGGAATTTGTCCGTTTTGTTGTGTAGACAGCGGACATTTGCCAGATGGATGCTAGGCAATGGCATTCGAAATCAGTGCTTCCTGAATCTGACGAGCGCTCCCGCTCGCTTTTCCCTTCTGCGTCTGGAGCTGGCTGTTCAAATCCACACAGGCTGTCATAGCTTGTTTAATAACAGAGCAACAGATTTAGTCAAATATGAGTATATCGTGGAATATTTCACTAAAGCTCCTCTAGACTTAATTTCTCTGCTAAACTAACGAGCTGTAGACACTGGTGATTTACTGAGATAAATTAAATGCTACATGACATTTTATTTCCACACTGTTGATGTCTTCCTGCAGTTGAAACACTGATTGAATGATAAATACTAGTCAGGAGGAAGGAATGATCGCATTCACTCACGCTCCACTGCACAAGTCTGCATTTGCATCATATATTTGTATCACGGAGACTGGTCTTCATTAACAATAGGCTACTTGATAAAAGATGCCATTAAATCACACATTTCAAAATCTTTGTCAATCTGGAGATTCACTGTGACATTGTTTTTTCAGTTATTTTTTTTATTGATTGACAGCACTAATCAAATGTTTTTTTAATCTGTTGCTTTGTGCCATTAATCTGGTGTTAACTTTATCTCTTTTCACCCCAGATCTGATGACACTGAAAGAGGAGAATCAAGAACTGAATGACACTCAAGAGATAGATCAAAATGAGAAACAGCATGATTTCAATACGGAAGAAGAATCGATTGGTTGCTCACAGACTGAAAAGACCTCCTTATCCAAAAAAGCTCAAAATACACAAACTACAAACCTTGATTCCCACTTAAGAAATCATGCTGGAGAGAGGCCTTACACCTGCCAACAGTGTGAAAAGAGTTTTACACGGAAATATTACCTTACTGCCCACATGAAAATTCACTCTGGAGAGAAGCCTTACACATGCAATCAGTGTGGAAAGAGCTTTACACAGAAAAGTCAACTTACTGTCCACATGAGAATTCACACTGGAGAGAAACCCTTCACCTGTGAACTGTGTGAGAAGAGTTTCAGACTAAATGCAGAGCTCAAGACTCACATGATAAAGCACACTGGAGAGAAGCCTTACACATGTAGTCAGTGTGGAAAGAGTTTCACACAAAACAGTCAATTTAAAGTTCACATGAGAAGTCACACAGGAGAGAAGCCTTTCACCTGCAAACAGTGTGGGAAGAGTTTCACACGAAATAGATATCTTAAGAATCACATGATTAATCACACTGAAAAGAAACCATTCGTATGCTCTCAGTGTGGAAAGTGTTTTACACAGAAAAGAGCCTTCGATGCCCACATGGTAATTCACACTGGAGAGAGTCCTTTCACCTGCCACCGGTGTGGAAAGAGTTTCAGACTAAAAGAAAACCTTCAGAATCACATGAAAATTCACACTGGAGAGAAGACTTTCGAATGTCAGTGTGGAAAGAGATTTACACAGAAAAAACGGCTCGATACCCACATGAGAGTTCACACCGGAGAGAAGCCTTTCACCTGCGAACTGTGTGGGAAGAGTTTCACGAATAAAACAAACTTAAAGACTCACAATAGAATTCACACTGGAGAGAATCCTTTCACATGTGATCAGTGTGGACAGAGTTTCAGATATAATGCAAACCTCATCAGTCACATGAAGATTCACTCAGAGAAGAGTTTTAAATGTCATCAGTGCGAGAGGAGTTTCACAGACATGAATCAACTTCAGGATCATGTAATAACTCACAACTGAGAAAAGCCTTCATCACTGTGGAAAGAGTTTCACAAGAGAAGAAAGCCTCAAGATTCACGAGAGTTCACACCGGAGAGAAACGTACAAGTGTCTTGAGTGTGAGAAGAGTTTCACGTCAACGCAGCATGAAACGTCATTTGCGAACTCATTCTGAGAAGAAATTGCCATTTTCCTTCGTATGAAGAGGTTTAGAAAAAGGAGAGATTTCTACACTCATCTGTGCATTCAATTTGGAAGACAATTCAATTGTAGTCAGTGTAATAATTTAATAATAATTTGTCATCCACTGAAAAGTCATGCAAATGGGAGACCCAGTTTGTGTTTTGTTGAAGATATGACTAGAAAACATTTTCAGAAAAATTCTACATCTGATTGTTACCTTCACGACTACTTCTTTTACTTACATTCTTCATCTCTTCATGCTTCATCTTAAGGCATCTTCTTTTCTTTTGTGCATTTTTACTTTACATTTTTAGGCCAAACCTGATAACCATCTTTGCTTTAATGTCACTCAATTCAATGTGTTGATTTCCTTTGAATCAAAATCGTAGTCAAACTTTTACCTTGCTGGGAAATCAACAATGTAATTGGAAGATTACAAATAAACTGACATAAACCGAACAAAATAACTTGTTCCCATTGATTGTAGGTGTATTTCAGATTATTGTTAAGTTAATTTCAATTTAATGTTGTGATATATGGATAAGTTTACTGTAAAGGGAGATTCAATAGTGTAGTCACGGAGAGAATTTCTACACCTTTCATATTTAGAGATTGATAAAAGGAAGCAATGTTATGAAGGTATAAGGGGGCTGATATGATGTTTTTAATTTTGATAATGTTTTATTTAACCCTGTGTGGTCAAACCTCGGTCTGGTTAAAACAGACTCCTCCCTTCTTTTCCTTCCAATAATACCCTGTGCATTGATACATTTCTGTATACTATATTTTCTTCCAATATTATCCATGTCCCATATTTCCTGCCATTTCTTCATTATTTCTTTTTTAATTATTGCTTTAGCTTCCCCTTTGCCAAATTGAATATTTATAATATCGTTTATCCTGGTTGATTCCTTTGCTATTTTGTCTGCTTTCTCATTCCCTTTTATATTTTTATGAGCAGGTACCTAGCAGAATCTCACATCTATCTGAAGCCTCCTCAATCTAAATAAACGTTGGTGGGTTTCTAGCATTAAATCTTCTCTATTAGATCTCATATTTTGATTTCTGTAAAGGGCTGCTACAGAGTCAACACAACTACCACATCTGGGGCCTGTACCATGAAGCTGGATTAGGTGGCTAGCCAGCTATGTTTCAGCTTAGTTTCCGCCAACCCTGGGTTTTAGGTACTATGAAAGTAGCTAGGCTTTAATCGTTGTTCGTTGCCATGGTATTTTATGCTGCACGGCTAACCTGCTCCGGGGCAGGTTATGACTGAAGTTTGACCAATCAGCTGTGAGCAAAGAAACATATAGGTGACGTAACTAATTCCCAGTGTCTATTCACTGTTGCAATGGCTTCACCTTTTCTCCCAAATCCTGTGGACATCTCCGCGCAAATTGTTAGACGAGCACTTCGTAGAGAAAGAGTTTTTAGGGACAGACAAAATCCATTTGACTTTCCTGATACTTACTTGTATGAAAGATAAAGATTTTGTAAACTTCTTGAGCCGCACATAACAAATGGGAATCGTCGAAGCCATGCCCTTATTGTACAGCAAATGGTATGTATTGCGTTGTGTTTTTTTGCAAGTGGTACATACTTGTATGCGGTCAGGGATGCAGAGAATCTAGGGAAAAACACAGTCTGTCGAACCATTTGAAAGGTGGTCCTCGCTCTGCAGGGGTACAGCTTCATTGTGTTCCCTGGACATTTATTGACCATGTCCATAAAAGAGGGCTTTTATAAAATTGCCGGTAAGATATCTTGATAGACATCACATGAACAAATTTAACATTTCACACTCATTTTTTTTCGTCTTCAAAAAAAGCATATTTCACACTTAGAAATCTATTATACAGTAGTCTGCAGTAGCTACCTGTTAAGAACGATTTTAAATATATATTTTTAATTCCTATGATAGGATTCTCTAGAGTCAAAGGAGCAATAGACTGCACACATGTTGCAATCTCCACAGCTCTCGGAGAACATGAGGCAGATTATGTGAACAGAAAGTCCTTTCACAGCCTTAATGTTCAGGTAGGGCTACTATATAGCCTATGTGAATTTTTTTTTTTTTTTTGCATTGAGATCAATCTTTAAATAAATAGTAACTAACAGATAGGACAATTATTTACTGTACATTTCATCTGCAGATGACTTTGATCACAAGTTTGGATGACAAATGGCCTGGCTCTGTGCATGACATATTTTCTGTGAGCCTATTTTGTGTCAGCGCTTTGAGAAAGGCAAGTTAAATTTGGTACAGTACACTATAAAGTTTTAATTTTAATAGCAAAACTTACACAATTTTCCCCTCTTCTGTTCTATGACAGGACTTTTTGATGGCTTGTTGATTGGAGATCGAGGTTCTGCATGCTAGAGGTTTTTGCTAACCCCCTATCCTGACCCTCAGACAGGGCCACAAAACCACTTCGATGTGGCCCTCAGTAAAACCAGGGTCAAGATCGAGATGACCTTAGGCGTTTAAGAGTGTCACCAGAGCGGGCATCACAGATAGTGGCTGCATGTACCATTCTGCATAATATAGCCACTATTAGAAACGAGCGAGTACCACCACAAAACCAGCTTCTCCCTGATGAAATTGACCCCATCACACTTGACCACCCAGCTGGCGCAGCTGTCAGAGATGCAATCACAACACAATATTTTACTTAATAAGAGCACACTGACACTGCAGATGTCTCAAACTGTTTTATTGGTCATCATGTGACTAGGGGGGAAGTAAGAGTGCAGGAAAAATTACATTACATTAGTTCTAGACTCCTTTTGTAAAGGGCCCTGACTGAGTCTGTTTCCACCTGAAACAATTCCACCACAAACAATCATTACACGTTTTCTGGAGGTTGATCAAATCACAAAAAGTGTCATTACTTTCTACAAACACAGGACTGACTGTAATTTATGTGAAGGGTTTAAAGCATTACCTTGTTCACATTCCTTCTATAGCCCATTGAGGTAGAGGCTTCAGTTTCTGGGGCAGGTTGTGAAAAATCCTACAAAAGAAGTGTATGGGCCAGTCCCATACACAAAAGAAATATATTTGAAATATATTTTCAGAATATATTTTGTAATATATGCAAATATTTGAAATTGGCCCAATATATTTCACACTTAACAATGTATTTTTGTTATATTTCAGAATATATTTCAATGTATTTTTTTCTGTATGGGCCCCGAAAAGTATCAAAAATATGTGTGTCATATATTCCAAATACATTGAACTATACTCTGAAATATATATATTAAAAAAATGATGTTAAGTGTGAAATATATTTATTGGGCCAATTTCAAATATTTGCATATATTACAAAATATTTTCTGAAAATATATTTCAAATATATTTCTTTTGTGTATGGGGTCACTTAATTATGACATTTAAATGTGTGCCATAATAAAAAGCTCAGTGCATTCACCTCAGCAGAGTGTCTTCATCGTTTGGTTCACCCTAAGAAATAAAAGGCCAATGTAAAGCTTAACTGTTATAAAGCAGGTTATGTTTGGTGTTATGTTTGGTGCATACTGATCTCTGTGTGGGAGACTGTGCATGTGTGCTGGCTTCAACGGGGACACTGTATTTCCCTCTACTGCAGAACAGAGTCAGCCATATTTAACTTTTACGCATTAACGCAATCAGCAACCTTTCTCCAAGATTGTTCTCTTGCTTTGGCAGCAGATACAGTGTTACTGCGTGCTTGAAAAAGTTGATGAGCTGCGTCATGGTACCAATAAAACCTGATTGCATCTGTTTGGTTTTGTCGACTCAAAACCAATCCTGTAACCCCGAGTTTGTTCAGCTACCTTCATGGTACAGGCCCCTGGTTTTACTTCTTCCACCCACTGTAACCCTACAACAATTACCATCATCTCTGCCGTATAAACCGACAGCTGGTCAGGTGGTCTTTTCCCAATATTTACATTCAATGTTGATATGTATATTCCTATGCCTACCCTTTTTTCTTCATCTTTGGATCCATTTGTATAAATATCTAAATAACTGTAAAATTTACATATTGACTTGCCATATGTCCTTTCTCACTCTCTTCCCATGTATCCTTTAGTACTATTATATTCAAATCTACTTCGGTTTTTGGAAACAGCCAAACAGGAATATTACTAATAGATGTAGGAGTGTTAAGAAAGATATTGTTTAATCTGTATTCCTCTGATTTAGTCTTTGTTACCCATCTAAAGCCATTCCCTTTAAAAGAGTTATTCTCCCAATATTCCTGGATAACACTATTGGTAGGGTTTTCATCTCTACCTCCACGTAATCGACACCAGTATGTAAGCATGAGTTGATCTCTTCTCAGTTCAAAGGGCACTTCTCCTAATTCTACTTGAATGGCTTTATTCGGTGTTAATCTCATAACACCAGAACAAATCCTCAAAGCTTTATTAAAAACACTATCCATTTACATTAAATGTGTTTTAGCTGCTGCTCAACTCAAATCATCCGTAATCTATTGTATCGTTGACCTCATTAAAGTCTTATAAATGTACATCAGTGATTGTTTGTCTGCTCCCCAGTCTTTCCCAGCTAATGCTGTCATTAAGTTTATAACTTTTTTACATTTTGATTTAACCTTTTCTATATGTATTTTCCATGTTCCTTTTTGATCTAACCACTTAGCCAAATATTTAAAACATTTTACCATTTCCATATCGTGGCCATATAACCTCAAGTTCTGTTTGTCTATCCCTTTTTTCTTGGTTTATAACATACAGCAGCATTTACTTGGAAAGAGCTTAAAGCCCCAATTATATGACCATTGCTCTACTTTACTTATTGCTTTCTTGATTTTATATATCACACCTATGGGATCCTGATACAAAGCTGACCCAACTCTTTTATCTAAATTAATAAATATATAATTAATCATAACATTAAATAAAACTGTTATGACTTATGAGGCTTCCTTGTGGAATTCCATTAGTAATTTCATATTCCTCTGATACTTCTGATCCTACTTTAATTCTAAATCTTCTTTCTGCAAAGAAAAATCTAAAACACAATTATAGAACCAACCTTTTTTTCCAATTTAATTTAATTTAATTAATAACCCTTCCCTCCACATAGAGTCATAAGCCTTTTCAATATCAAAAAATAAAGTATTCATTAATGGTTTAATTTTAAATGTTTTATCTCATTGCTTACTTTCACAACAGCATCCATTGTAGATCGTCCTTTTCTGAAACCACTTTGGTATGGTGCAAGTAAACCTCTGTTCAAGGAAATAATTATCTAATTATAAATATTATCTCTAATACGTTTTCCTATAATTTTTGAAACCTGACCTAGTTCAGTTGATCTTTTCCTCTAGCAGTATTTCTGATATCATTTAATACACTCATTCATATTGATTTTGTCATCCATTGTATTTTCCATGTTATCTTTTTTAATAAGCACATCCCTATTTTTATTTAAAATAATTTCTTTATTTTGTCTATGAATATCATCTAAATGATCTCCACTATGCACACTGGCAAACTTCTTTCCGAACATATTTGCCTTTTCCTTATGCTTTATTGCCATTATTCTTGATCCTCTAATATAGGGCTTTTAACATACACTTTATTCCCACTCATTTTCTTTAGCATTTACCAAATTTCTCCTATTTTAACTTCTGTCCCAATAGTTGAACAGTAACTCCTCCATGCATTTCGTTTACTATTTTTAATTTCTCTTCAAGCTTGAGCCTTTTCCCTCTGATAATTAATAATATTTTCCTGATTCAAGTTATTTCTTAATATTCTCAGAGTTTTATTTTGTTCATTTATAATTTCTGTACATTTATCATTCCACCATGGAACCATTTTACTTTTCCCTCCAAATGTCTTGAATGATATGCTATTCAAAGCAGCATTTAATATTAACTTCAGATGCACATTTCATCATTATCGCCTTCCATTACAATTAAATCTGCTGATTCACTACATAATTCTATAATTTTTTGCCAGTCAACTTTTGTAAAATTAAAGGCCTAGACCTTTCTTGAATATCTATTTCAATGTTTATTGAGCATATTATTGGAAAGTGTTTTATAATAATAGTAATAATAAGTTTTATTTATATAGCGCCTTTCCAGAGCTCAAGGACACTTTACAATAAACAAACAACAATAAAGACAATTGACAAAGAGAGCAGACAGAACAACAATAGGCAAATGAGAGTGCAAGTACAGTAAGTGAGAATTGGGTAGAGAAAAAAAAAAACACCACTAAGAACTATAACATTCAGAAAATAGGTGTGTTTTGAGCATGGATTTGAATTCAGAGATTCGGAATGATCGGGGGAGAGAGTTCCACATTTTGGGCGCAACAACACTGAATGATCTGCTCCCCATTGAAGCAAGGTGATGCCGAGGGACAACGAGGAGGCTGGAATCAGCGGATCGTAAAGAGCGAGTAGGGGTGTAGGGGAGAAGCAGGTTACAGAGGTAGGGGGGAGCAAGGCTGTGCAGAGACTTAAAAGCGAGAAGGAGAATTTTGAATTTAATACGGTAAGCCACAGGAAGCCAGTGAAGATCATGCAGAATTGGGGAAATATGTGCAGAACGCTTGGTGTGGGTGAGTGGTCTGGCAGCAGAGTTTTGAATGTATTGTAATTTGGAAATGGAGCTAGCAGGTAGTCCAATGAAAAGTGCATTGCAGTAATCAAGACGTGAGGTGACAAATGCATGGATGACAGTTTCAGCATCTGAGATACTGATAAAGGGACAGAGCTGAGCGATACGACGTAGATGAAAGAATGCCAATTTAGTGATGGAATTAATTTGAGAGTGGAAAGATAGAGAGGAATCAAAAATTACACCAAGATTTTTAACAGTACTAGATGGTTTGATAAGAGAGCTGGCGATCTCACAGGTGAAGTTAGTAGGAATTTTATTAGTGAGTGATGAAGGTCCAGTGAAAATAATCTCAGTTTTGTTCACGTTAAGTTTTAGAAAATTTGAATGAAGCCAATCTTTTATTTCATGCACACAAGCAGAGATTTTGTCAGATGTGAAAGATAAAGTTGATGTACAGGTAGTATATAATTGAATGTCGTCAGCGTAAAAATGATAATTAAAACCATGACGGCGGAGGATCTGACCAAGAGGTATTATATAAATTATAAATAATAATGGCCCAAGAACGGATCCCTGAGGGACACCTTGCTTCAGGGGGACAGTGGGTGAGCGAAAATTCTGAAGTGAAATGTAAAACAGTCTGTCAGAGAGATAAGAGGAGAACCAGGAAAGAGCAGCACCAGAAATACCCACATCCGAAAGGCGCGAAATGAGTAGTTAATGGGAGACGGTATCGAAAGCAGAGCTGAGGTCGAGCAGCAAAAGCATAGACAGAGAACCAGAATCACCAGAGAAGCAGATCATTCAGTACCTTAACTAGTGCAGTTTCAGTACTATGCAAAGGGCGAAAACCAGATTGAAAAGTATCAAAAAGATTATTTTCAACTAGAAAAGACTGGAGCTGGGAGGCAACAGTGCTTTCCAGTAATTTAGCTATGAAGGGGAGATTTGAAATGGGACGATAATTAGATAAAACTGAGGTGTAAAGGTTGGGTTTCTTGAGAACAGGGGTAACAGCTGCAGTTTTGAGTGACAGAGGAAATGAAGCAGAGGTAAGAGATGCGTTGATGAAGTGAGAGATAGGTGCAGAAATAACTGAATGGCAAAGTTTCAGTAGAGTAGTAGGAGCAGGGTCAAGATGACAAGATGAAGGGTTGGATTTCGAGACAGAAGAAGGAGTAGACAGAGAGAAAAAAGGCAGGGATTGACCAGGTTGATTCGGCAGATAACAAATGTTAGTGGCATCATTAAAGAGGCACTGGTTTACGGAATCTGTCTTTTATAGCATGTGAGCCAAGAATGAAGTGCAAAGTTCATCAGAAGCTAGAGCAACATGAGATGGAGGTTTGGTAAGTTTATTTATAGTGTTGAATAATGCTTTTGGCCTGTTGCTTGATTTATTAATTGTAGCAGATACAAAACTGGAACGAGCCAAATTCAGGGCCGATCTTGATATGTTCGATGAATGCCAAATGGTGAACAGTCAGGCCAGTTTTCCTATAGTAACGCTCAAGCCGTCTACCAGTGGCCTTTAAGATACGGAGCTCAGGAGTGTACCAAGGAGACGAATGTGTGGAAGGGACACTTCTGGTCTTAACAGGAGCATGCTTATCTAAGATATCCGAGATTATGGTTTTATATTCCACTCACAAGAATTTGCCAGATTATTAGAAAGTAAGGTGAGATCAATACAAGGCAATGTGTTGGAACGCATGTCAATTCTTGTACCATTTCCATTATTTAGACAAACTAGCTGCCTAACATCCATCAATTCTTCCACTACTTCCCCATTCTTATCAGTGTGTTTACCTCCCCAAAGACTATTGTGTGCATTGAAGTCACCACGCCAGATTTCTTTCCTTTTTCCTTGTCTCATAACTATGTTCTCTAATACGTCTAAACTTAATGATTTACATGGGTTATATAGGTTGACTACTACAAAGTTCCAATCTGATTTGTATACTTCTATAATTACACATTCTATTTCTATTGAGATTTCCATTCTTTTAAATTATATCCTATCCCTTACAAATGTTGCACAACCTCCCCCCGGTTTCCTTCTCTATCAAACCTAACAGACTCATATCCAGGTATAATAAAATCAAGGTGAGGCTGAAGCCAAGTTTCTTGAATGCAAACAATATAAGGGTTGACTTCAGATTCTGATAGAAACTTTAACATCTTTGGGGTACTATATACCTTGTATTGTCAATACATTTTTCTTGACGTTCTATTGGTCTATGTTGTTTGTTTTCATAATTGCCAATAGCCTTTAAGGCCTCTGCATATGTCACCTTATTCATATCTTTGTACTTTGATTTACCCCCCTCCACACCACAAATGCATTTATTGCAGATACATCCAGAATGGTAGAGAAGACAACCACTGGCCAACACTTTGTTTTACGCCTGACCCTGTAGCTTGCAACCATCTGCAATATTGCAAACACGCACAACTTAGTATATATGTCAGCAAATGAAATGTCACTCACTCTGTCATCAACTTTGAATAAAAATTAGCAAAATAATGCATCAAAATATACAATTTGTAAATACCTTGTCAAGGTTGTCAAGCGATTATAATCCAAGATGATATCAGGCTTCTTGTCCTCCCGGTCACTCACTTTGGCATCTTTGTGGCATGTGCTCATCAGCAGCACATTTTTACCCCTTTCGGGGCAGTATGACACAAGACTGTGTCTCGGTGAAAGCAAAGAGGGAGGAAAACACAGCTCAGCCTCTTATTGCCAGAAGAGCAGGGGGGAGTTCAGGCTTGTTTTTCCGAACTGTGCCAACCATTGTCAGCTTTCTTCTCAGGAGCATCCAAGGTCAAAGGATGTGAAGAAATTATCACACGTTACTGTTTGTCTCTGAAGTCCAGTGGTCAAATCAAGTACCCCACGAATGCCTTGATTTTTTTTCTGGCTGTCCACCTTGAGACTTGCCGGTGCATATTCCATGCATAGCTCGTCCTGGTGTCAAATGCTGCCCAGATTTATATCCCATATTTCGGCAGCTTGCTGGGCATGTACTGTTAGAACGGGCATCGACCTCGAAATGGCACCAGGCACTCATCCACTGTTATGTCCTGGTGTGTGTGAGAGAGACCTTTGCGCACTTACCTTGATATATTTCAGAAAATCAAAACGACCTCAGCAGCCGTTTATGAGCACTGTTTATTCATATTAATAATTTAAGCTAAACACTTTAAAACTTACGGTATACACACGGTACTCACAGCGTCCCAAACACAAAAAAGTTTTATATATTTTTGAAATATTTATATTTTCATTGTCTGGCTGTCTGGGACTTCGTATGGAGTTAAAGGTTAATATTATAACTTTTTCGCTAGTATTCTATAACATTGTGAGTTTATATTAGCACCTTTTGTTGTTTTCTTGTGGTAACTGATAGAGCATTTGGACACGGAAACGCTGCTACGTGACGTCAGACTTAACAAGTGAATAGACTAAACAAAAGCAAAGTATGTGGATTTAAACACTTGCATGCCATCGTGCTGGATATTTAATGGTGAGAAGAGCAGCAAGCAACACGAGAAAGGGCTTGACTTGTACCAAAGTTTTAGAAATGATTATGTAGCTTGACCCCCTCCAGCGAGCTGCAGCTTATTTGAAGTTGGTATAGCATTTTGGTTCATAATACATTGTTCATAAATTTGATGCAAAGAAGATTTTTACAGGATTTTAAGGTTTTAAACTGGCTTTACCATCAAGAAAAGACGAGCATTTCACACATAGGCCATCTGTACTTCTCACCATCAAAAGGCAGCAGGTGCATAAACACACTTCTTTATTTATTGTTTACTCCATGTAGTTCTGAGAGCATGAGGTGCATATTTGGATTTTTTTCAGATATATCAAGGAAAGTGCACAAAGGTCTCTCTCACACCCTCTCTTTCTCTCTCTCTCTCTCTCTCTCTCTCACACACACACACGCACACACACCATGAGAAACATCATTTCAATGAATAAGAAAGGAGTAACTTTTTTATTTGTTTAAAATTTAAGTTGTTTGCTGCTTTAAAAGGAGCATGCGAGCTAGGCCTGATTGTGTCATGATATTGATTATGGCATGTGAGTTAAGCAAGTGAATAACGTTACCATATCTTTCTGAAGACAAAGAAGGGCAAACAATTTGAACTGATTAAAAATATTTAATGATTAATCAATGTGAAAACTTCAAAACAAATTATCAGGATACGTATGTGTGTGTGTTTGTTTACAACTATTTACATTTAACACTAAACTGATAAAAAAAATACCATAACTGAAAATTAACATGTTCATTTTCTGTGTGCACTATTTACATTATGTGTGTGTGTTTTTATGTGGATAGACAACATTTATGGTAACGCCTGTCAGTGTCTGGCACTTCTGCCCACCCCAGGTGGAACCACAAATGGCACAGGTCACACCGGACCCATTCATCAATGGCCTCATCTCCTGAGCCAGGTGGGACCACTCTACGGCAGAGAGCGCAGTGTTCTCCATATTCAGTAGGAGGAGGTTCCTGATTTTTTTGCCTTTTGGCATCCTGGGCTTGTCTTTTTTCCTCCTTCTTTGTCAACTCTTCCTTACGCTTTCGCTTCTTTTCTTCCTTGTCTTTCTCCTCGGTCTCTTTCTCTACCAGAAGGTCAAAATACTCATCGCTGGCGATGACTCGGGCTAGCAGCGGAATGCGACGCCTCAACTTCTCCTTCCTTTCCAGGGCTGGGCTCATGAGGACGTTAGCCAGACTCTCTGGTATTACATCTGCTGCCACCAGGTCATTTTTGTGACCCACTTTATTAATATTACAGGTGGGGCAAGGTGTTTGAGTTATGACTGACATGTCAGTAGGTGAAGTGATGGATGGTGTGATTGAGGGAGTGGCAGCAGGGCTGGATTGTGTGGCATCACTTCCATGTACAGATGGGAGCACTCTCACCACCTAAGAAAATAAAACATATGTAAAACTCAGTAACACACTTGAAAAGAAATGGAAGTAGCTCAGAGGATGAATTATCATTGTATTAATGTGAAGTGAAGTGACATTCAGCCAAGTATTGTGACCCATACTCAGAATTTGTGCTCTGCATTTAACCCATCCGAAATGCACACACACACACACAGAGCAGTGAACACACACACACACACCCGGAGCAGTGGGCAGCCATTTATGCTGCGGCGCCCGGGGAGCAGTTGGGGGTTCGATGCCTTGCTCAAGGGCACTTAAGTCATGGTATTGAAGGTGGAGAGAGAACTGTACATGCACTACCCCCACCCACAATTCCGTCCGGCCCGAGACTAGAACCTACAACCCTTCGATTGGGAGTCCGACTCTCTAACCATTAGGCCATGACTTCCCCGTGTCAAATGTCAAAATTACCTGGCTTGTGTCCACAGCAGCCCTGGACAGAGGAAAAATGCCAGCCTTGCGAATCCCGGCCTTAATGTTTTGGGCTGTGACAGTAGTGGGATAGACATGTTTGAGGAGAGCTGAAAACTCCTTCTTCCCCACAACAATGTCCCGTCGCACCAGACCCATCCTGGAAGCCATGGTGGAGACAGCAGTCTTCAGTGGGTTGAAGACCGCAATATCAAGGGGCTGTAGTATGTGCGTGGTGTGGGCAGGTAGGCAGAGAATTTCAATATTCTTTTCTTTGCAGAACATGATTACTTCTTTAGATACGTCTGTCTCGTGTTGGTCCATGATTAAAATTAGTGGTCTCTCCTCAGGCGCATATCTAAGGAAATGGTGGAGCCATTTCAGGAAGAGCTTGGAGTCCATGTAACCCTTCTCCTGGATGTTGGGGGGCCCATCCAGCCTATAGGCATTACTTGGGAGGCAGCCGGGGTAAATTATGAAGGGTGTAATGCTGTCTTCGGCTGCATTCACACAGCAGTGGACAGTGATGTGCTCCCTGGTTTCCTGCTGCTGTTGGTAAACATGTTTCCTTCCAGTCTGGCACAGGACTTTCTCCCTGGACCGAGGCTTGTCTCTAAAGCCAGGCTTGTTTTCAAGGTTAAGCTTTTCATAAAGGGCCTCGTACAGCCTGAAGAATGCCTCAATGGCCTCCGGTGTAACACCATGGACTCTGGCTCTGTCCAGGGAATCAGGGCTGAATTAGGATGAGGGTTGTGGACATATTTGTTTTTTTTTATAGTCCTGTAGGGTGGTGTGGGGAATGCCACATTTTTTTAGCTGTTTCTCTTAAGCTTGCTCCTGCCTTTACTTCCTCAACTGCCTCGTTTAACTTCTCCTTTGAATACTGTTTTTTTCTTGCCTGACATCTTTCTTCTACTTTACTGACTTTCCTTTTGAAATATAATATTATGTTAATCATGTAACATAGTTGTTAACCTTAACTTCAAATTGTTTATTCACAAAGTTTTGTATCCGTTAACTTGATGTATTAAAACTTATTAAATAACTTAAATCTCTGAATATCCTATCATTGTGTTTAACTTTTACTTTAGGTTAATGTTAAGTTCATCTTAATGAAAATTTGGAAGTGAAATAACACAATCAATTGAGTATTAGTTCATTTAATTTATTAAAGCATGACAATTAAATGTTAAAACAATAAATTCATGTAAGTTAATGTTAACTTATTTGATCCTTTATGAATGTAAACATCACTGCGGGCAGGACGATGGGCAAACAGCGTCTTTTCTCTGCCTCAGGCGGAGAATGGCGCCAAGTGGTCATCACCCACAATTGACATTTAAATATTCCCATTTCAAAGCATTTATTCAACAAAAGGTAATTTATTTATCAATTTGTAATAACCTAATATTAGTTTCATAAAGACTGTAATACTGTGAGAAGCATAAATTAAATCGAAATGTACATTTTCGCTGCTCTAGTTGTTTCCCCACCCAAGCGGCAGTCTCCCGTTTAGCTTGACCACCGTCCATTTTCAAGCGCAGTGGGCGCACCTAACAAACTTACTGAAACTAAAACAAATGGTTGGAGGGTCTCTGTCGTGATCGGGGGTGAAAGAGGGGAAAATGAAGATGACACAGATATATATTTTATATATGACCCGGAAGTATTTATTCAGCAATCGGCGGCAAAAGGCAATCTGTACGAAACATCGTTGTATACGGAACATGGTTAGTCTACGTCAGCCTTTCTCAAACTTTTTTCAGTCAGGGCACCTTTCAAAAGTGCATAAAATCTCAAGGCACCCCAGTGTAAAATATAATTTAAAAACACTGCATAACCCAAATGTTAATGCAAATGTCCTGTTTATTTAGACAGGACAGTAATGAACAGAACATAATACGAACTGTAAATAACAATAATAATAACAACTTTATAGCACCTTTAAAAACACAGGTTTGCAAAGTAATTCACAAAATAATTAATCAGAGACACAAATGTCATAACACCTTAAGAGGTGGACCGCCCAATACAAGAACCCAACAACAAACCCAGACCAGCAGAACTAAAATGAAGTGCAGGATGCAGTTAAAATAAAATAGTGCCTTCTCCGAGACTTTAGCGGATTTAATCATCATTTGTTCTTGACAGCTTTGTTGACTTTTCATTCTAACAAAATATTCAGGATCCTTGTCAGCAAGTGTTGATCGATGATTGGTGGTCAGGTGTCATTTAAGTTTGCTCGGAACCATCCCTTGGTTTGACAGTTTCATCCCACATATTAGACACAAAGGGAGAGGGCATGTTGCATCCCCAGTACTGATGAAGCCAAATTTTAGTTTTTTGTCATTGTATGTTCTCTTTTTAGCCTTGTCTACCTTTGCGACCTTTGGTGCCGACTCAGAGCTGGTGGAGGAAGTAGTAGGCTGAGGCTCCATTTCACAGTAAAAACTGTCCAGTTCTTGTGGGGCTTTTCTATTTAAAAAAACTATCCATGCTGCTGTTGCTTGCTTCTTGCTCTTTGTGAAATCAAATGTATTTTCGCGGTTAAATTATCAAACAATGTAGCCAACTGCACAGTCACGCGACCCTGGTGGGGACGTCATGACAGTTACTGATGTGAGACGGATTTTTATGGTTAATTTTATAAATATATATATATATTTATCTAAAATGATTTTACAATTTTATTAATCCGTTCATATGTTTAACTATTTCACACGTAAATTAAAAATATTCTGGCTGACCCCCCCAGCATGAGTTTTAATGTGTCACTTTATGGTTACCATGGTGACGCGTCATTGCTTGTCACGTGACACCACTTCAACAACAGCTGAATGAATGATGATCTGCTTTTATGTCATTTAACCTTTTTTATTCAAAATATTCACAAATTTGTTAGATATGGCATGAAATATCTGATTTTCCGATTGTCAAATATATGCAAGTGGAAGTGTTTTGTCGTTTAAACACCTTTTTAACGATCGCGTTAGTTTAGCTGTATGCACGATGGGCACCGCCATCGCCGCCACAGAAGCATGACAACACACCGTTCCTCGCGGCCAAAAAACAGGAGTGAGTTTCCCAAAAGCTTAGTAAGTCTAAGAAGTTATTAAAAATGATTGTATGACTGATCTTATTATTACGGTCTGTTTCCCTAAATCATCGTAACTAAAGTAGCACTTGAAAAAAATATTCACCTGGTTTGCAAGGCGGACACCACAAACCTCTATTGCAATTTACACATTTGTCTATACAGGAAGTTAGCTGTCAAAATTTCAGCTAAAAGGAAAAGTAAAAGAAGCCAAAACAATGATGATGGTAAGAAAAATGCTATGAGGTATTTTTAATTCAGTTTAACTCTTAACTAGCTTTTTGGCCCACAATATAAAATCTTTTATTGCTAGTTTAGTACATGATATCAAATATAAAACGATTAACATAATTTAGTTGAAAATATCTTTTACTTGTCTAATTGACTCATTTTAAATTGGAGTTTTGAGGTTTCTGAATAATCCAGGGAAATTATGATGTGCATTTACTTCTGATCTTATATTTCAAAGAGAAATGCATACAATATCCTTTCTGTGGGTTTATACAGTTAACATTGCACTGGTTTGTATTTACTTAATTTGTTCATTTTTCTTTACAGCTTGCCACTGTCACAGCACATTGGACATTTTCCCACTGCAATATGTGTCCAAGACCCGTAAAAAAAAAAGGTGAGCAGCTGTACGACTGTAGGTGCTTAAATTGATACTATACTACACCAGGATAACAGTGCTGAAATGGTTCCCTTTTGTCAGAAAAGTCTAAATAAAAGGTAAATAATTTGCTGTTAGAGCGTTCTAAATATTAAACCAAAACTTTGATGTTTTGGTAATTATATGGCAATTGATTTTTAGAGGCTGGGAGGACAAAATTAAATGAAATATTTAATTATTAAATAAAAGTATGAACTTGGTTTGTCTTTTACTCTCTTCCCAAGGGCTGTAAAGAAGTCCTGGTCCATTGGCTCATGTCTATCATGGTAACATCAGTGTTCTTGTTTAACTGACTGACAGTTAACCTAATTAAGAAACTTGTCTGATTTACCATGAACTGGGAGTTATTTAAGTTTGTGTAATAAGAGCCTGGACCAGTGTTACATGTCTTTCTGTGAAGTCAGGGCTGATTAATTAAGACCTCTCCACATGTCATCTGTTTTTGCCTACAGAGAGATTAAGCTACACAACTACAACATACATGTACAGTTTAAAATAACAGTGATAATAATATAATTTGGATATAAATATACATTCTCTTCAGCTTTCTGCACCCCATTCGGTCAGGGAAATATGTTGAAGCCTAACAGGGTTTATAAACCATGCCAGCGGCTATGCTTAAATTTAACCCATTTCAGAAATTAATTACATCATTTGTGTACGTTTTATTTTGCCATTTCTTTCAGCCAAAAGGCCTGTCCTCCATCTTGGGAAGCGCAGGAGAACATCAGAATGACTGTGTCATAAAGGAAAGTCTGCTAAATATACGGTTGTCACATTGATGGTGCAAAGAAACAAATGTTGTGTCCATTAAACTGGGCCATGTGGACAACAATAAAGTGTATTGCACTGAATTGATTACACATATGTTGTAAATTAAATAGTATTTGTTTATAAATCTGTTTCATTATTTGTTCATTAGGGCTGGGTGTTGGAAGGGACCTCATTGCATCCAATATTTCCATTATCCAAAAGGCAGTTTGCATTTTTTGGCACTTCCTATGAGCATTTCACAATAAAAGTTCTGTTGTGGGTTTTGTTGTTGTTTCTCCCTCTCTGAAAACATGGGATTGACATTGTTACTAGAGTACTTGAAGGTGTATAAATATCTTTCATGTTGTCCTATGACAAAGTTTAATTTTTACCTCATTCTGGCCCCATATATTCAAGATAGTTAATAAAGCACAAGCATGCCTGCGTGTACAACAGTAACCCCCGAAAACCTTTAAATACCAAAATAAAAGAACATCACACACAAATAGATATCCCCCTATATTCATGTTGAGCAAAACATATGAAATAACACTTATTCATAGCATTTAGTGTCTTTTAACATAGAGGCAAAGCATGCTGGGAAATAGAAGTCTGTTGTAACCAGGGGGGCAGGGTTTCATATTTTTTGAAGGACCCCTGGGTGCCGCCATTGGCTAGCGGACCCCCACCTGCTGTTATCATTCCATGACTCCCATTCATTTTGGCGTCACTTTGACAGCAAATAACTTTACATCTGAGGCATTTAAAGACTCCATTTGACCATTAACTATTTCTAAAGAAACACAAAAATGTATAAAAGGCCCCATTACCTTATATCTTACATTATGTTCCCATAGAAGTAGTTTTTGTAAAAAATAGGCTAACGATTGCGTCATAACCTGCGACTCTCTGTCGCACAGTAGAGAAATTACCATATGGACAGGAGAAGAAGCTCGCAGGCAATCTTTTATTGTCTATGAGGCTATCGGGGGGACGTGGAGGCATAAAGTCGAGGGAGATAATTAATCAGAATACTTACCAAAATTTGCTCCTGTTCACGCTCGTCTTCTCTGGAAGATTTGGTGGGTGATTCATATTTCTCTTGGCACAGCGATTAGAAATTTACAGGTTTCTCACGTGACATCTACGTCATCAAGCTCAGTTTGAGTCTGCGCAGTACACCCGACCCCCAGGAAGTGCTTGCTTCTGATTTACTTCACTTTTTTATTTTAACAGGTTTGTGCAATACATGTATACAATAAGGGGGAAAACTTTGTGAAAATTACATGTAACGCTATTTTGTCTTCATTTATAAATATTTATTATGTATCAATATATACATACCATAATATGAAAAGTGCTTTTTAAAGTAGTTTTTCTACTTACCAGGATCTTGGTAGCTAGTACATGAAGTTGTGATGGTGGAACTAGCACATGGAGAAGTACCAGAACCAGCTGTCTGAAAGTAAAAATAACAAGCCACATTAGAATTCTTATTAGAGTGCAATTCTTTCAAACTCTTTGCCAAAAATAAAAGCTGAAACCTTTGACAAACTTGCAACATGGAAACTATCAAACCTAAATGTATTTGGCATTATAATGTAATTTACATGATGAATGTGCAAGCATACAGAATATTGAGTAACAACAGCATTATCAAACCAGCACCTACTCTAAATCACACATCATTACTCTCCATTTAAAGTATTTGATGTACACTAACCAGCAGATGAACCTTTTTTCCTCTGTTTGCTAGTGTTCACACGCTGCCCATCACGGTCCCTCTTCCACCAGGTCACTGTTGATTGTCCTGTGACTTCAGCCTTCTGAGTTTGTAACTCTTCGTTACATTTTTTTATGCACATGTAATGAAGAGTAGACGGGTGAAACATAGCCGTTAACTAACTGGAGTTAATTAATTACACATTTGTGAATAACAAGAATGAAACTTGCATGTATCTCTTCAACAAATGCACCACGAGCTGAAGAACAGCTTCTAGTTTATTCTTATGTACTCTTGACATTGAACTTAAACAGAAAATAAAGGTGTCAGTTAGATCTGAGATCTGCATGCAACTCAAACTTGCTGACTATTTTAATTGAATGGAAATAAGTTTGGACCACATCAGTAATATGCGGGAAACGGTTTAATTTTCCGGTAGAGGATAGTGCACTAAAAAAATTTTTATGTTGACTTTACTTAATTTCATTATGTCAAGGGGTTGCACTAAATACATGTATCTAAATCCAGATATATTTTTAAGTTGAGTGTACTTATATTTTATAATTTGAGTTTATTCAAAATCATTAATTTTTACATCCTAAAATTAATTTTGTTCCAATCTATTATTGTATCTTTCATTAAAATTCTGAAAAATAAAGCAAACCCAATATTTTTAACTCTTAACTTTATTTTTCTGATCCAACAGATAGATTTTTGCTCTCCCAAACAAGAGTGCCAGTAATGTAGCTCAGTAGTCACCATTTTTCAGTGACCTCAATACAAGGTACACCACACAAAATGACGGTAACAATCAGTGAATAGTGTCTGAGTGTGAATGGGTCATTTTGAGTAGAAAATGAACTCCAGGTATAACAAAAAAGTATGTTACTAAACCTAACATCAAAAGCAACCAAAAAACAGTGTAAATAAAAACATAATTTTAATTATCCATGTCCCAGTGCATGATGGGAAATATGGGATCATAACTTTAATATTTACTTAAAGAATCCCTGTAAACATAACAAATTATTCCAAGTAAAATATACTTATGAGTTCCAGCTAGGGCTTTGCTATTAATTGAAATCGAATCGAAATCGCGATTTGAGACTATACAATTTACTAAACACAAAAGCCTGCGATGTGGACGCGATATTACTCTGTTCCAGAGTAATAACCTCTGTTGTGTGAGCACGTGCGGAGTATGTGACCGTTGGTCGCTGTGGAATTTATCCCAAAGACTTCACTGTAAAAAAAAATTCCTTGTAAAAAACAGTATAGAGCTGGCAGCAGAGACGCCAGCAGTATACCGTTATTTTTACGGTATTCATACGTAAAATGACTTTACGGTAGTAATCTGTAAACCAGAAAACGCTATGTTTCTGTATTTCTGTAATTTACAGTAAAGAGCTGGCAGCAAAGACGCCAGCAATACACCGTCATTTTTACGGTACTCATATGTAAAATGACTTTACACACTGTTGATTTCACAGTCTAATACAGTAAAAAAAATGCAGCCTATCTCTGTGATTTATTTGGAAACTAAAATAAACATATTTTCAATAAACATAACATTTCTCTAGAGTAAGTCTTGAAGAGGACACCAATAATACAGGCAAAATTGTACTTAAGGAAATGTGTGCAGAGAGGAAAGCTTTTCTACTATTGCATGGAGACTGTTCCATTATCCTTCTTCTCAAAGTTTCTTTCTGGTTCAATGAAAAAGCTGACTAAACTGACCAAAACTTCAAAATTCTTCAAAATCATTCTTTTTTTTTGTTGTTGTTGCAATGTTTTTGAATTTGTTTACACAATCAAGCCACCAAAATACAATGGAATTTGAAATTAACTTTAACTTATTATTACTTATTAACTATTATTTATATAGCACATTTAATAGCAACAGTGTTGCTTCACAGTTATAATTAAAACATGCAAATATAAAAACATTTACCATGCCTAGCAAAATTAAGGCATGGCTACATACTCTTAGACATACACCCTCACACAACTGTATAGTGAGAACAGTATAAATGTGAAAGACAGGGAAAAAAATGAAATAAAAATAAGTTATTACGTCAATGAACAAATACCCTTAACTAAAAGCTAAGTGTGACAAGTGGGGCGGGGTCGAGAGCCGTGGGAACGGGGCGAGATTGGAGATGAGCAACACCTGCTCGACCCACCGGTCTCGATTCCCACCCCACTCGTCACTTAAAAGATACGTTTTCAACTTAAAAATAAATATAATAAAAAACGTCAATATTATGAAAAAGTGTCCCCATATAAAAGAAATAAAATAATTTTGTAACAAATAAAACTATTAGGTTAGGTAGTAATAAAAAATAGTTGTAATTTAAATCAAACTTGCATGACAGGATAGGCACTAAACAAAAGTACCAAATGTATTTTTCCTGGTATCACTGTGCCTTACAAACTCTTGACAAATCTTGGTTATGTTAAGGCTGTCCAGCCTGTCTTTGTGCACATTGCAGACTAACAGACTGTTAAGTTAATTGTAGCCCTAAGCCACGTCTTCAGTCTCCGCAATGCACTGAAGATCCTCTCAGCTTCACATGAGGACACTGGCACCACCAAAATTCTAACGAGGACCTCAACTTGGTCAAACAACCCCTGTACCTCCATTGGCATTCCCCTGAGGACCTCTGCTGTCTCTCCATTGCTGCTAAAGGGGTATTTCTGGCAAAAGAGGGGCAACTGTACTGAGAGAGAAACTCTATGCAACTCAGGATACTCTATTGATTCAGTTAACAACCCAGTCAGAAGGACACTCTCTAAGTTTTGCAAAGTTTTTATACTGTCTTGATTGAAACGGTCACCAAACTGAACCTCCACACAATCCAATACTTTAAAGAATTCTGCCCTGTAACGATCCACTGCTTTGCCAGCAAAGCGCCTTGACTTTGCTGTCTCAATAGAGTCAACTGATTCAGTGGAGATAACCAATGCTGTAGCTTTCTCAAACAGCTCAAGATAGCTCTTGTCATTTCTCTTTCTCTGAAGGGAGGATCGGACACAGTCTACTGCAGCCTGCATACCAGAGACAGTCTGGGTCTTCTTCTGCAGTGAAATGTTTAGGCACTCAAGCTCTCCAACAACAGCAGAAGCAAGTGTGAGGCCCAACACTTACCTTACTGAAGTGCTCAAATAAGCCACTGGCAGTTGAAGCTGTCCTAGATACACTTTTGGACATCTCCTCTAGGCTGCCAGGCACCCGCTCATTCTGCCCTAGCACAGCTTATATGGCAGAATTGCGCACAGTCCACCTGGTTGGACATAGGGGTTTCAGTGTGGTGATGGGTACATTTTTAGAGGTAACTATGTTTTTAAACGTTCTCTTAAATTTTCCTGACTGACTAAAAAGGATGCCTAACTGGTGGACCCAAGAAAGGCAGTCCCGGATCATTGGGGAGGCTGAGCAGCCGGCCTGTGTGATTAGAATGACACAATGTGCTCCACAATGCACATAGACAGCTAATGGCTGCTGCTCCCTCACTATACTCCGCTGTAATTTCCTGCCATGTTTGCGGCGCCATCATAACTCTGCCCACGTAAGGCAGACATGGTCAGATTGAGCCACAACAGCACATCAGTTACCATCTTAGCAATGCCCTGGCCTGTTGTCCCTGACAAGCTTTATAATCCAATTAATTCCTCATGTGGAACAATGTCATGGTCCACATAGCGCAGATAGACACTTTCCTACTCAACACCAGAAACATCCTGGGTACCATCAACTACCACAGAAAACTGAACAAGGGATAGAGACCTAATCTCATTCGCAATGTCTTGGATTATTGTATTGGCCATAATTTTCAGGATTTCATTCTGTGATTTAGGGCTTGTGTATGCAATATTGCAATCTGTTAACCATTTCAATAAAATGGGATCATCCTCTTCTGCGCTAAGTTTCAGGAGCTGATACAGATTCCCACTTTCATCAGTATGGCCTCTTAAAGATCGTCCCTGCCTTGCCACATGCCGTACAGAGCTAATAATTCTCTTCAAGCAATGTCTTGCCACCTCCTGCTGTTTACCCCATGCACTGGATAACTGGGCACTGATTGGTTTTGACTGATTTGCACTAACAGTCACATAATGTCTATGGGCTTGGGAGGTCTGGTGTGCTGTAAATTTTTCAATGGCTTTTTTCCAATTTCTAAAGAAACACCTTTGCTGCAGTAAAAACACAAGACCCCTCTCACTGATGGACTGTAATGTAGCCATGGAAAGTCTTGGTACCGTTTCTCTTGAAAAGCCAATGCCTTGTTTTGAAGTATTTGTTTTTCGATACACTGTGGGTGTGGTTGATATGGTTTTGTGCAGTCACTGAGATCTGAACTAAAAACTGTGCTCCCATCCCCTGTGCTGGTGCTGGCAATATTGTCTCCTTGTGCTGCTTTCTCTGGCTCTCTCCCTAGTTCTGACCTCTACTCTACTCTCACTGTCTCAGGACAGTCTGACTCCTGGAACAGAAGATGTGTTGCATACTCCTCATCCAATAATTACCTCATTCAACCCAATAGCAAGACTTCTAAATAAAGACAATTTTTTCATAACTCTTGTTAAATTGGATGATCATAGTGGTTCATTGGCACATCTGCTGAACAGCCACACCTCCGAAAAACATTAAAGGGTTATAATAATATAATATAATAATGCAATAATCATAACTATGTTATTAATAACTCACCCTCATTTCGTTCCAAACCCGTGAGACCACCGTTTATCTTCGGAACACAGTTTAAGATATTTTAGATTTAGTCCGAGAGCTCTCAGTCCCTCCATTGAAGCTGTGTGTACGGTATACTGTCCATGTCCAGAAAGGTAAGAAAAACATAATCAAAGTAGTCCATGTGACATCAGAGGGTCAGTTAGAATTTTTTGAAGCATCACAAATACATTTTGGTCCAAAAATAGCAAAAACTACAACTTTATTCAGCATTATCTTCTCTTCTGGTCTGTTGTGAGATTTCAAAACACTGCAGTTTAGTGATATCCGGTTCACAAAGGAATCACTCAATGTAACCGGATCTTATTGAACCAGTTCACCAAATCGAACTGAATAGTTTGAAACGGTTCGCATCTCAAATAAGCATTAATCCACGAATGACTTGAGCTGTTAACTTTTCTAACTTGGCTGACACTCTCTCTGAGTTCAAACAAACCAAAAAGTAATTCATGCACTCAAACAGTACACTGACTGAACTGCTGTGAAGAGAGAACTGAAGATGAACACAGAGCCGAGCCAGATAATGAACAAATGAAATGACAAGGCCCTCAAGTCATTTATATTTATAGGTTTGGCTGTGAAAGCACCCGTCTCAACTAAAATCTACCAGACAAAACAATCACAATTTTCTCGAGGTGAAAACAAAACAAAAAAAAGGTTTTGAGGGGCTTCTGAACTACTACATCAAAATCAAGCTCACCTTTTATCTTTGAACAAAAACAATAACAAATGAAAAAGTGCAAACAAGTAAGAAATGTGTTTGAATGAAAAATAATCTTCAAATCTCAGTAACTTTTTGACCTAATTCAGTTTTCACATGACAGGGTCTGTGACTCCGTATGACTCATTTACATGGGGTGGGATTTGTGATTTCCAGTACAATATTAATTTTTTTTTTCATTCAAGCTGTTCACACACACACACACACACACACACACACACACACACACACACATAAAATTTACAGTACACACATACAAACCACAATCTGGCATCCATACCAACACACCCACACAATTATAGCTTCATAATATATCTAATTGGCTCTATAATAACGCGATAATTTGTTTTATATGCCAAACCTGAAAAAAATGGCACCATCTGGTAAAAAAATAGTAAGAAATTTAAATTTTGAAGCCTTGCCAACAGAATGAAAGCCTGTAAACAAAGAATGCATCATTTTATAGTTGAATGGCACTGGGATTATAAATTGCAGTTTTAATGGGTTTCAATGGGGACATTTTTGTCGAAAAGGTCCTGAGAGTAAGTATTTTGTGTACCTAGTAAAAAATAAGATTTTTTTTAAAGGAAATGAAGGTGAAATATTAAAATTCCAATAAAAATACACACCTGTGGCAAATTTTATGCAGTTAGCATTAACACAGGCCAAGTTATCGAAAAAAACAAAACTGAAAAAGCCAAAAATGTCCTCAAGGATGCACAAGGGTTAAGACCTAGAGGACTCGCTTGCGCAGTGAGAAGATTTGTGCATGCGCTCATCTGAAGCACATAAACCCACGCCTCAGGACGTGCGCAAATATAAGCTCTCTCTGAAGTTTTATGTTTAAATGGACAAATTCACACAAAAATTATGTTAAAATGCCTGTTTTGGTAAGTATCCTACAGCAGATCTAGCCGGCTGAACTTAGACCTACTGGATCAGTGCACTCTCTTAAAGTGACCGTCTTATTTTAATCAAACAACAACAACATAGAATTCACTCACTGCTCTTGATTACAAAGCTTTTGTAACTTTAATAAAGAACAATCTTTAAAATATACAGTCAAATAAAAAAAAAAACTGGCCTAAAATACTGTTGCCAGCTAGTATTAGTCAGCTAATTGGAGAGTTCCCGGAGGTGCACAGTTACAGCACAACCCATCTTTTGTCTAAAATGGATCAGGAATTAACAAAGTTAAATGTCCCTGAAAATAATATCAGACATCTCCTTGATGATCTTTCAAAAAAAATTACCACCTGTTTGATTTTATCCCCACCCCTGGCATCAAGGCGCATAGCCTCAGTACCCACAACTGAGCAAACTAAATTATGTTGATCCAACCTCAGTTAATATGGGAATTAGTGCAAAAAGAAAATACAGGTTTTGTCAGTATGTGTCCATTAAAGATACAGTAAAGGGATTACTCTCTCAGACAATATCTCCTGGCAAAATCAGACACACCAACAACCCCAGATGTGCCGGAAGACCTGAGAGATGGTAAAGTCATCAAAAACAATAAATTGTTACAGGAATCACCATCCTCAGTATCCATAATCTTGTATCAAGATTCATTTGAAGTTGCTAATCCTCTAGGATCTGGCAGAAAGAAACATATACATTGCTAAAATATTATGGTACTAGCAGAGATTGCAGCACACAATAGGTCTCCAGTTGATCCAATGTTAATCCTGAGTCCAGCAAGTGCAGTAGCAAGGTCCAGACAAACAGGAAAAGTGGGGGAAATGTACAGCGTAAGACATCATATATGAACCCACATGTTGCTGTCTTCATGAGAGACTTCACTGACTTTGACTGGCAAAATAACTAGATAGAGGTGAGATTCTGATTCATAATGGTCTTTTAAGAATTATTTCTAATGGAATTTATCCATAAGGGGTTAGATTACTTCCAGACAGGTTTTTTTTTAACTACTTACCTCTGAAGACATAGCCCTTATTTGAATTGAATGGAACTGACATAAAAAATTTTTTATAATAAACTGTAATGTGCAAACTGTGACCTGTATAACCATGCACAACTTTTTCCTCTCTTCTCCACTGACAGTGGGATACTTTTGGTACACATGTTGGAAGGAAGAGACTAATGATACCCCAAACTGGGAAAGAACCTCAGTTGAAGCCTTCCCACATTTTTTATTCAAAATAAAACATTTTTGTTTGAACTCTATTCTCCTATGTATTTTTGTGTTATGTGTTAGCTTAGTTTGTCAAAACTGTTAAAATGCAGAGTGATGACTTCACAGAATGAAGTTCAAACAGTTGGTGGGGATTTCATTTTATAGTTAAAGCAGCATTGCTGTTCCTACACAGAGAGAATAGTTATTTAACCTACACTTGCTGCCAGTTAATTACCGTGAATTTCATAGTCCGTTTCTTAGAGTGGGAAAATGTGTGTAACAATTTGAATGAGATTTCTTTAACCTGGTTAGTTATTATATATATTCCAAAGACTAGAGTAATTTTTTCCAATCAATATGATCCAACATTCCTCCAAAAAGACACCACATATGGAGTTGTTACAAGCCTTTTTTGAAAAAGCAATCTAATCTTATTGTTACAGTACATGATGAAGAATGTGACAAAAGGCATAGTTTTCCTACTGGGATTTGAAATGGGTCTAAAGATAAAGTGCTGGATGATCTAATGAGTCCCTTAAAAGCACAATAGCTCCTTTAGGAATAACGTCCATGACAATGGAGAATTCTTTGGGAGTTACTGGAAAAAGTACATTTACATAAAAAAAATAAGACCTTCTGAGGTAAATAACTTTTCTCAAACTAGTTATTAAAAAAAACAAATATTTTCTTGTCTTGATTGTTCCAAATAAAGTACCGGTGAGGGGAAAAATGTTGCTTAAAAATTAATGACCGATGCAAGTAAATCCTGTTTAGGAAATTTAGATAAATTTTAAGGGATTCTAGCATTTTTATAATTAAAGGAGACCACCTAATTTGGAAAATTAGTAATTGGGGATAAAATTCCAGATTGAGTTTGGATTACACAAAAACGGTCTAATCCAATTAATTTTGAGTGTTGTTCAAAGAAGAGAAATCAAGGAAATTCAACCCACGATGCTCATATGTGTTCATTAATACAAACTTTTTAACATAATAGATTTTGTTTTTCTAAACAAAATTTAACATGATTCTATCAACTGATTTACAAATGTTGTTGTCCACTGAAAGAGAGTGGAAGTGACGTGGCATACAGCCAAGTATGGTGACCCATACTCAGAATTCGTGCTCTGCATTTAACCCATCCAAAGTGCACACACACACAGCAGTGAGAAGTGAACACACAAATGGGGGTTCGATGCCTTGCTAAAGGGCACCTAAGTCGTGGTATTGCCGGACCAAGACTCGAACCCACAACCCTAGGGTTAGGAGTCTAACCACTCTAACCACGAAGAGACATGTTGATAATAATAATGCCTATGCACCCGTTTGTAAGGAAGCTTGTAAATGAACTTGTCACCTCATTTCTTGCTGCTTTCAGGTGAGTTTAGTCCCTAGAATCACACAAATATTACATTTAACTTCTGTTACTTGTATTTGACTAGCTTCTATTGTTTATTTACTTTATAGGAATGGCTTAATGTCTTCGAAAAAGTAAGTCAGTAACTCTGTTTTCAGATGACGTATTGTTAGGTATGCTAACTCTATGTTGTGCTCTTATTTATTAAAGTTTGGGCTTATAATAAAATCTTTATCTATATATGATAACTTTTGACCGATTTGTTGGATGATTTGAAACTGCTTAATTTATTTAACCTCAACCTATACACTTAACTGTTTACCAGTGACGTAACGTTATCAAAGAGCGCGAAAATTGCCTTAAAACTAAAGTGCTTTGATCTTTTATGGTAAACATAAAACTGTTCTGCGATTTCAAGAGTGACAAAATAATCCTTCTACAGCAGAAGGGAATGTCCAAGATTTCAATATTTCTGAAGGGAACAGCTGACAGAGATTTAGGAACTGCTGAAAATGTAAGTTAAATAACCTAATATGAATTTTCTACACATTTTGTCTATATAACCATGAATCTGTTTTTTTTTTGCACTTCACTTCTGCTCTAATGTGTTTCCTTCTAATAAACCTGGAACTGCATACTAAATATGTCATGATCCTGACTCTTTCCTTCTCCCTCCATTTTTTTTCACACAGATTAATTCACTCTCCCTCTCTCTCTCTCTCATTTTATTGGCGGGTCGCAACCAACTTGTTCAGGTGCATACCGCCACCTACTGTACCGGGGTTTGCAACTTCAAGGCTTCACGTACTTAGCATTAAAAAAAAAAAACCTTGTGGAAACACCCTATATGCTGTTCTCTAACCCTGTATATTTAAGAAACTTAAAGATAGCTTTGCTACAACTCTCCCTCTCCCATTTCGCACACACCTTTTCCTCTGCTCTATTAATCTCCTTCAGCTGCTCCTCATTTGCCCTATCCTTTGCGCCTGGCTTTCCACACCTGTTCCCCTTCTCCCTAGATTAGCTCTCCTTCTTCTTTCTTTCTCCTTTGCCAGATTATTCCACTATTCTTGCTAACGCCTAATGTCTTTCTCCCATGCGTCCATCGTGTAGCCAGCTGCGAACGTTCCGGCAGGGCAGTCAGGTTCCCCCGAACCCAAGCTCCTCGTCGAGAAGATGGTGTCAATTGCGTTGAGAGACCAGTTGATCAAATCCATATTCCAGTTTAGGAGAGCAGTGCAGAGAGAGTAGATAAGACAAGAGGAAAAACAATCAAAGCATATTAGTGTACCATTACGACATTCTTCATGAATAAACTTGTTGGGATATACATATACAAACATCAGGCGTCACACTACTCATTTATTGCTTATTCTATGTTTTCACACACTATTCTTTTAAAAATAGTAGGCAGTATACCCTGTGTACTGGTAAGTAAGCAGCAAGCAAGCTAGTATGCCATTTATTATTATTATTTGACATTTATTTATTGAAGAGGAATAACCCCTTGAGATGAACCATCTCATTTTTGAGGGGGTCCTCAAGTCCAGGTACAGAAATTGACATTGACCTTACAGCGGCAGTCAAACAGAGAAAATAAAACAACAACAACAACTTACTTTAAGATAATGGTAAATGCAGAAATATATAATACTATATAATATAATAAAGTCATACAAACAAGACATTAACTCATACAAGACTCTCCAAAGGTTGCTTACTCATCCTTCAACAGAGTAAACACTTGTAATATATATGTACCAAAACACACATCTAGAAACCAGTAAACACGTGAGCACACATAAATGTAAAGGATTAATGCACCATGCTAAGAATAGGTTTCATTTAGTCATTTAGTTCATTTAGTGACCACCGATATTGCTCCAGCATCTTTCCTTACTTTCCTTATGTCAAAAAATAAATAAAATGATTACAAGCAATTGCATGTATTCTGAAGATGATGTTGAGCTAGGGCATTTTTAAACATTGCAAAGGAAGTCAAAGAGTGTATTGAAATTAAAAGGTTATTCCACCAATACAGTGCTTTATATTGAAATGCATATCTTCCTATTTCTTTATTATGGAGCCCTGCATATGACACGCAGGAAAAAATATAAGGATTTACTAATTTGTTCCCTCAATGTACTAAAACGTGTACGTGATTACTATAGCGTTACCTCGATTTACTATTGGGTTCACTCGATTTATAAATTGTTCGCACGATTTAGCAAATCGATCGAACGCAAGAGTAAATCGAGGGAATGCAATAGTAATAGTGTGCACATTTTAGTATATTGAGGAAACGAATTAGTAAATTGTGCGCACAATTTATTTATTTTTTCTTGCATGTCATGTGCGGGGCTCCGTACTTGTATTTGAGGAATGAGAAAAAAAAATTGGTTTGTGTCAAGTTATAAAATGAGCTAAATAGGATTAGATATTGTTTTAAATAGCATGGATAGTTCATATTAATACATTTAAAAATAAATTGTAACCCATAAAAAGCCCTTCTATCTGGTATGGTCAGCCAGGACAGTTGACGGTACATTTCACAATGTTGTGTTCTGTAGGGGCAGCAGAGAATAAATCTACACAAGCTATTGTAGGCAGTGTTATGATACGAAAGGCAGGAGGCTGTAGTATCGGCATAATCCAAAATTGGCAGTAAAAGTTGAGAAACAATTCTTTTTCTAACAGGAAAATTGAAACAGTTCATTGATTCGTATAAAATTCTAAGTGAATATTTGACCTTATTAGTTAAATTATATACATCAGTACTAAAAGAAAGATTAGAATCAAGCCAAAGGCCAATATACTTGACCTGCCTAGTAGGTTTTATGGGAGTTTGATCAAGAAATTTTATTTTTAATGCATTTTCAAATGAAGGATTTGGCTTTTTTTGAAAAAGCATTGAATATGATTTTGATTTATGAAGTAGAAGCTTGTTGGACAATAGCCACCTCTGGACGGAATCAAAACCATTTTGTAATGTAGTGCTGATGTCATTAATCAGGCACGTGCAGAGGGGGGGGGGCGTTGGGTGCTTGAGCACCTGCCCCTTGGTGCCCAAAGTGCCCTTTTGTCAAAACAAAATTTCCTCAAATTTTTTTTTGTTAAAACATGCCTTTTTGTGAATTCCTGCCCATGCCCTATCTAAATATTAGTACAATTATAAAAAATTATGAATAATAATTTAAATAAAATTACCCACATGATCACCCGACGACGACAATGACCTCATCCGCGCGGGATGATTCTTCACCCCGCACGCGCATTTTTTAATTGCCAGAGGATACTTTTAACACCGCGGAAGCTGGTAAGTGGTGTTTAATTCTCAGCGAAGTGATTTTGATGTTTATTTACTTACTTATTTATTATAATTTTACAAGAACGATGTGATGTGAGAACATGCAGATATGTTGTTTATATTGCTAGCCTGTAGTGTAGAAGTAACACTAGCGTGCTGTTTGAGGGAGAAAAGTTTCACAGGCATCGAGGGGTCTTGTCTTTTTTATGCTATTTGACTAAACTATTATTATATTACAGTATTTATTTATTTTTTAAAACGTGGAGTGCCTTAAAAATAATTATCACAACACTGGTTATACTTTATTCTGATTTTCTCATTCTCTGAATTATCATTATAAAAATAAAAACAATTGAGAAATGAATGAAAATATAATTATATTTTAAATGTCACACAAATAATTTTTTTTCCTACAGTACAATACAATACAATTCTACAGTGTTTACGACAGCAAAACCACTTCAGCCTGTAAACTCAATAATATCTCTCTGGAAATAAATGTAAAAATATCAAATGAATAATATACATGACATCAAAGTGCAGTGTGAAGGAGATGTGACCCCTAGTAGATTTCAGGAAAAGGTATGAAATGTCCTCTTGTGTTTGTGTGTGTGTTCTGCAGTGCAAAGATTACAGGATTAGTTTTGAGTTGACAAATCCAAACCTCTCCAATCCGGCTTTGTTAGTACCATGATGCTGTTCATCAACTTTCTTTGTCAACTCAGGCTTTGATCCTGAGTTTGTGGAGCGCGTGCACATGAATGTGTGATATCACTGGCAAACAGCCAATCACAAGCCTTGTAACACAAAGCAAGTTTGATTTACTTCTCGCGAGAGACCCAGCGAGATTCAAAAGTAAAGGTTAAATGTATTGCCTAAGGTTAAAAGATTGAAGAATATGACAAATTTAAAAATCATATAAAAAATAAAGGAGGAAAAATAAAATAAATAACCTTGCTCTTTCAGTGCAGTGACAAGTGAAGCTTATTAAATTAGTTTATACATTTAAAAATATATAGAGACTCGAACATGCAAGGTCAGATTTTTTATTTTTTAAATAGTGGAATCTTTTGATACTACAGCTTTTTTATATTACATGATCTGTATACATTAATATTTATTTAAAATAAATGATTTAAAATAACTGTTAAACTAAAATTGCTTGTGTGTAAAAGATAAATAATAATAATGATAATATGAATCACAATAATTATATAAATCATAAAATGACTCAGTAATTATCATTAAAGCCAGACTTCTATTTTATTTTAATTTAAATTTTTTTTGCATTAGTGACCTTTAATTTAGAGCAATATAAACTGGGGGAGTGTCTTTGTGTCAGACATGTGTCACTTCTCTCTCATCTGATTGGTCCAGCTTCAGTTTGAGATCTCTAACCCAGAACATAACCTGCCCCGGAGCAGGTTAGCTGTGCAGCGTAAGGTACCATGGCAACGAACACTGATTAAAGCCGAGCTACTTTCATAGTACCTAAAACCCAGGGTTGGCGGAAACTAAGCTGAAACATAGCTGGCTAGCCACCTAATCCGGCTTCATGGTACAGGCCCCAGTTGTTTTGTATCAATATTTAAGGTGGACTTATTGATTAGATGCAAGAGTAGTAGTGATGGTTAAAATAATAGATTAGTGCTGAAATAGTAAATAGTGCCTTGTTCCTAGATGGACAGGGAGTGGAAAGAAATAAATCAGATGAGGAGATGGAGATAGAGGAAGAAAAAGAGGGAAATGTAGAGGCACGAGAGACAGAAAGAGAGCAGGGAACAGCAAGCATGGAGAAAGAGGCTGGTGACAAAGAGGGAAATGTAGAGGCACAAGCGACAGAAAAAGAGCAGGGAACAGCAAGCATGGAGAAAGAGGCTGGTGACAAAGAGGGAAATGTAGAGGCACGAGCGACAGAAAGAGAGCAGGGAAGAGCAAGTCAGGAGAAGGAGAAAGATGCCAGAGAGAGGCTATTTTCAAACCTTTTTGGACTACAACACCCAACTGATCCTGCTCACGTCCTACAATTCAACATAAAGTACGATGAGGCCTTTATCCAAATGTGTGATAATATTGGACCCTGCCAACCAGTACTGTCATTTCCAAAGAATGTGGAGGGACGGTCATTTCAGAAGAAATGGTATGAGAACAACCCATGGCTAGAATATTCTCCTAGCACTGATGCCATGTTTTGCTTCAGCTGCCGTCTTTTTTTAAATGATGAAAAATACAAGTGTCACACTAACTGGAAAACTGTAGGATTAAATCGCTGGAGGAAGGCTTTAGAAAAAATTAAAGAGCACTGTGCCTCAGAGGCTCACATTTGTGGTATGGTGAGGTGGAACACGTTCAAGAAAAAAATACTGGAGGCAGCATTTGTGGAGTTGTTCAGCAAGTATGACAGTGTAATTAAATTACACCTTGATGCCATAAAAGAAAATCAGCGAACCCAAAAGAGACCTCTTGTCACTCTCCTCTCGAACAGAACCCAGAATGACTTGATTAAAGCTTTGGCCATGTCAGTAAAACGTGTCATCAGAGAAGAAATTCAAGAGAGCAAAATTTTCTCGAGACTTCTGGATGAAACGACAGATGTTTCCCACACTGAACAGTTTTCGTTTGTTGTGAGATATGTACACAACATGAAAGTAAAGGCGCGATTCATTCAGGTGTGCAATGTGCATTCAACAAGCGGAGATGCTCTTGAAAACCTTGTGATGGCTCTACTGGAAGAAAATGACCTGAAAATAGAAGACATCCGGGGACAAGGTTATGATGGAGCTGCGAATATGAGTGGGCACTATAAGGGACTGCAGTCCAGAATCCTAAAGCAAAACCCAAAGGCTTTGTATGTGCACTGCCAGGCACACTGCCTTAATCTGGTATTGGTAGAAAGTGCAAAGTCAAACATCTGTTTTGTCAACTTTTTCAATCTAGTTGAAAAACTTTACACTTTTATAGCCAACTCATCAAAACAACACTGCATTTATTGAAATGCAGAAGAGGAAGCACCCCGATCAGCGTCCACTGGAGCTGAAGAAACTGTCAGATACTCGGTGGGCCTGCAGAGAGAGTGCACTTAAAACTCTGGTGAAGGTCCTCCCATCTGTCATGCAGTTCCTTGAGGAAGTGACACAGCAGGATCCCCCAGACTCCTCAGCTGGTGATGCAATGATCCTTCTAAAAAGCATCAATTTTGAGTTCTTTTTGTGTCTGGAGATGACCTGTCCAATCTTCCAAGTGACTGCAGTTGCATCTGATGCATTGCAGCAAAAAGACATGGACCTGGCTGCAGCATACAGCATTGTTGATGGAGTTTTAAAGAGGCTTGCCTTCAGCGGAACAGAAGAAGAGTTTGAGAACATTTATAAACAGGCTACAGAGAAGGCTGCATCTGTGGGCCTGGATCCTCCATCTGAGGTCCCTGGTCAAGCTAGGAAGAGGAAAGTGCCAGAGAAGTTCAAGTTTGCTGCCACATCAGCTACAACTGACCATGCTTTCCCAACTTTGCTGGGGTACTACCGTGTTAAAGTGTATTACGTTTTTGTGGACACAATGATACAAGAGCTTCAGAGACGCTTTAAAGGAGGAGATAATTCCAAATGGGAAATTTAGCATGCCTTCCATTGCCTGGCAGTCCCAGAGAACTGGAAAACAGCTAGCATTCCAACAGCAGCATTCCAGGTTGTGAAGAAACTGTGCCAGTTCTATAACATTGAAGATTGCAGACAGAATTGAAGGTCTTCCATACATCATACTCATGCCCACCACCAGTCAATGTGTCATCTATACTTTCAGTGGTCAAGGAAAACAATGCACATCTAGTTTTCCCCAACATGACTCAGCTCCTGAAGATATACGGCACACTTGCGGTTTCCACAGCAACTGTGGAACGTTCCTTCTCAAAACTGAAGCTGGTGAAAACCAAACTTCGCAGCCTTTGCAAAGAGGAGAGATTGTGTGACCTTCTTCTGTTGGCCATTGAAAAGGACATTCCAATAAATGACAATGATGTCATTAACATTTTTAGGGACATGTCTAACAGGAAACTTCTGCTATAAGTGCCTACAACTACAACAGAATGAAAACACACACACACCCACACACCTATGTCTATATAATTTTTTTTTTCACTCTTACCCCTGCCCTGTTACATGGGTAACGTCAATTTTACTATAACGTTTTCTATAGTTTTTACTATAACAGCTTTTATATAATTATTCTGTTGAACAGAGAAGAAAAAGCCATTAGGTTGGGACAACTTAAATAATTTCCTTTTCTTATCCCAGAGTTATTATTAGGTGGAAAGAAAATATGTTTTTAACTTTTAAACTTAAAATTGTCTTTTCTATTCTATTTCTTTTTTTAAACTGCATCACAGCATTTGCTTCTGTATCAATGCATAATCATCCATATTAATACGCAAATCAGCAAGGAATGCATCACAAAAATATTGCTGTATTGATATTTTGACCAGCGCTATTTAAATCCTTGTTCCATGTGCCCCTTTTATACTTTGAGCACCTGCCCCTCCAAAGGTCTCTGCACGGCCCTGTCATAAATATTAGGTTTGGAACAATAAATGACCGTGTCATCAGCATATAGTTGAATATTGCATTGAGTGCAGCTATGCAAAATATCTGTGATAAATATTTCGAAAAAAAATAAAGGCCGGAGATAGGAACCTTGAGTAATTCCCCTGTCAATGCCAGTGAAATTATGGGTGTTGCCCCAAAGGACACACACTGACGATGATTATGTAGATAAGAATTAAACCAAACCAAAGCAAAGAGGAGGTAGACAGACCAACATAATACGATTTGTCTAAGAGTAAATAATGATCAACTAAGTCAAATACTTTAGTAAGATCTAAAAATAATGCACCTGTACACATACGATTATCAAAACTCGAAAACACATCATTGGTAAATTTAAGAAGTGCTGTAGTAGTGGAAAAATGTTTTCTAAATCCAGATTAACATTGAGATAATAGGTCATTGTCAGCTAAATAATTCGATAATTGGAAAAAATATTATTTTCTCAAAAACTTTTACAACACTAGTGATGATTGAGATGGGTCTGCAGTTATTGATATTTTCAGGATCACCACCCTTGTGAAGTGTGATAAGTTTGGCACATTTCCAGGCTAAAGGAAATTTACAAGAAGAGAATGACAAATTGAAAAGTGAGGCCAATGGCACTGCTAGTACATGAGAACCAATTTTAATAAACTTATTCTCTATGCCATCTGGACCAGCACCACTGGTAGAGCACAGTTCACTTAAGGCCCTTTGCACATCAGCTGGGCTGACCTCATAAAATATAAAAAATAACTGCCTGGCAGGAAACAAGGGGCCAGATCAGTTTGAGAAGTTAAAGTCTGTACTTGTGGCTCTAGGGAAAAATGCAAACTAAAAGCATTAGCAATGATAGCTGGATCATCTATACTTTCATTATTCAGGTTCACATTAGTTGTAGCCCGCCCTGATCTCCCAAGTACATTATTAACCTGTTTCCAAAATCGTTGTGGGTTTTTAAATAATTTGTTAGACAATTTCTGAGATAATTTGATTTGGAGTTTCCTGTTTGGATAGTGCAAATGTTCCTTAATCGTTTATATTCTCCCCAGTCATCGGTGTATTTTGTACGTCAAAATTTGTACCAAGCCCTATCCCTCTGTTTAAAGAGATTAATAAGGTCTCCATTAACCCATGGTAAGTGACTACCTTTAACTTTAACATTGGTCCAAGGAGCATGCTTGTTTATAACATTCTGAAGCTCAGTATATAGAAAATGCCATGCATCATCAATAAATGGAATTAGATTGAGCCTGTACCAATGAATTTGTTGCAAATCATTAATAAATTGGCCAGTATTGAAGAATTTGCTTTGCCTTACCTTTATACGTTTAGGAGGGAGACGTGGCTTCATAATTTTCCTAATGCAATAAATAATGTGGTGATCACTAACAAAGTCTGGGAAAACCCCAGATTTAGTTATTCGTTCCGGATGAGAAACTAAGGCTCAATTCAAAAGAGATTTAGATGTAAGAGTATCTTGTGGGCTCAGTTATAAGGTGAGTTTAAGCTATTAATCATATTTCTTTCAGTAAGTGTTGTTGAATGAAGCCAATTAATGTTAAAGTCACCCATAAGTATAATTTCCTTATTAAAAGCTAAGGAAGATACAGTAGAAATAATAATTTTAATTGATTCGACTTTGGGGAAGTTAGGCGGTCTATAAACATTTCCAATAATTAACTGCTTGTTTTGATGAAGAGTAATTTTGATGAACAGTCCTTCAAAACAGGAATCTCATTTGGAACCATAAGTTGGGAAAAAAGAAACCGTTTATAATTGTCTATACTAATATCGGTGTCAGAGATGTTGCTGGTAAGACAAGTTTCAGATAAAGTAAGGATATTTGGATTATTATAGGCCAACCATGCACGTAGTTGATCAATTTTGCGGAGTAGACTTTTTCCCATATTTATCAGAGAGAGAAAAAAAAATATATGGTGACTAGTGAGGAGATCTAAGTGAGTACATTTTGCAAAATAAAAAAGAAGGTGGGTGAATGCCATGGGAGTCAACACACAGACAAAACCATATACACACAAACACTCTACAAAATCAAACAGACAAACATTCAAAAACTTTAAAAAGAAAAGAAAAAAAGTCTCAGAGACGAGATCCAAGTCTCAGTCTGCAGAAAAAAAAATCGTCGATGAGGCCATGCTCCAGTAAAGCATGACCCTGCGTCAAGTCGTAAATAATTGTGATAGTGATTTTAGCGGAAAAATACTTTTATTTTGGTATGGCGATGTGACGTCATAAGCCTGCGCTCCCGCGTCTGTGATTCGGCTGAAGTAAGGTGAGTGCGTTCAATAGTTTAAAGTGTTCATATCAACTAAACCTGTTTAGAAAGTTATGTATACAACGGGGAAATTAATCAGTGAAACATTGTGATGCTCTATCTAGTGATATTAATGAGTATTTAATGCGTGTAAAGCGCTCCCACACACGAGTCAAAGAAACGGTGCGTCTCATTTAGCTCCATATATTGTGATTATGAATCAGTTTTATTTTAAACACGAGATGGTTTACTGACATCAATGATGGTTAAACGGAGCATTTTGAACCTCCGAGTCAACTGAATCAATCGCCAAGTAATTCACTGTTTTGATTCGCCACTCAAAAATGTAAATGAATCCTCTATTTAAGTTTTATTATTATTATTATTATTATTATTATTTACTATTGTAATTTGAATTGTTCTTTTTGTGTTTATTTTTTATTGTAGCTTTGGGTTAAAAAAACATTCTCATCCATAACAACAAGAACAATAAACACAAACCTGTTTAAAGAACATTTAGAAACCAGCTGTGTGTTTTCATGAAAGGGTAATCTACATAGTGTAATGTACAAACAACTGAATACTAGATAAATCATAAACAATTCTGTGTAGTTTATAAATGTATAGTAATCAGCTAATTTAAGTCCATTATCTCTAATGGGTCTGCATTTCCCAAAAAGTATCGTAAGCTTAAATTGATCATAACTCCATTGGTTTCAGTGGGTCTACGATGTATTTAATGTTAAAATACCTTTAGGAAACCACAGCCCAGGTTGGCTTCCTTACAGAGCCGGATTAAGACCAAATTGGGGCTGATGCTGCAGCGCAAAAAGGGCCTATTTTTTCATTCAACACTCAACGTACATGCGCACTCATACCGACCAAGAAGTGACTCAAATGGCCAGCTTTTATTGAACATGAATAATGATAATGACATATTATTGTAAGAACTCAAGATTAACGTCAAGCTATGTATCAACATTTAATAGCAATTGTTTGAAAACTTTAACTAAATCTAAACCAGATCAACTTAACCTAGGCATATTGTCACTCTTACTACTGCACTTGTGCTGATTACTTGTATAGCAAGCACACATTCTTCGATCGTGTCAGTGAAGTCAAGGCTGTGCAGCAGCTCAATGCTCATAAGCACCAGCATGCTTAGCCTTTCCTTTACCCCACTGATGACCGCAGCTCTCCTTTGACTATTCCCAACTTTGAGAAAGCATTGGACACCCTCATGCACAGATAGATGTGCAACCCAATTTCGACATTTGTAAATGTCTTCGAAAGACTCAACGATGACAGAAGCTTGTACAAGCTCTGCTGATTCGTTCACAGTCACCGGTATCTGAGTGCGCATAAATGCAGAAAACTGTATCAGCTCATTTTGAGCGATTAATAATCAGTTAAACGGTTTAAAAAGTCATTTATTATTTTTTTTCAGTAATTTATCAAAATATTTAAAAAGGTTTGCTGCATGGTAGAAATACGCTATGTGTATTATATGCATTTTTAGAGAAAAAAATATTTCATTTAGAAATAGATCTAATGCAGACACAATGTTTACAAACATTAGGCTAATAAACACAATAAACATAGCTAGGCTATTTAAGTCCAATATCCACGTAAAACTAGCCTAAATGTTTTGCATAACATCAACATTATGCGGCAAGGTGATAACACTTAATGGAACACATTTTAATATTTAAACTGAGTAATATGTGTGTGTGTGTGTGTGTTTGTTTTCTTCATGTTTGACTGATTTATTGTGATAACAGGCTGCGTTATCAACTGTGTTGACGTTTTTTTAAATAACTCCTTTTAGTCATAAAGCTAATCCGAATTAGGGCTGTCAACGAATATTCTAAATTCAAATATGTATTCGAATAGTTTTAAGAAAACAAATTTCGAAGGTAAAAATTTAAATTTAAAAAGAAATTGGGAAAAAAAAAACGTCCACGGTAGTAGAGGCGTGGTTGTAGTGTTGTCAAAAGACCCGGTACTTCGGTACCAAGTCGGTACTAAATTTTTTAAAAATGTGACGGTACCAGGTTTCTTTAAGTACCGGTAGTACCGAGGTCCTGTTCAAACCCGGTTCAGCGCTATAGACATTGATAAGAGCTATATAAATTATCGATTCAATTAAAATTCTGATACCAATACCTGTGTTGGAATCGATACTATCGATACTTAGATCGATCCGCCCGCCCCTACTTGTCGGTTAACGGTTAATAATGGGTTAAGGAGTGTCATTCATCGGTCAAGAAAAATAACCAAAATTAACATCCCTAGTTACGTCATTAACGTCACAGTGCAAAGAATATACAATAATAGTAAATGTATAATAAGTAACGCTGTATATGCATCCAAAATTCGGACTCAAAATTTCTTTCTAAGAATTATTTTAAGGCTAATATATCAAAGGAAAAGTGTTCATCTTCATCACGGGAAATTCTCATCTGTTTTCACCTGGGCCAATTTCAGGAATGGACCTAATGCTGCAGCACCCACCCTAGTCCAGGCCTGCTTCCTTACCATTGTGCTGACTAAGTAGGGAACTGATTGAGATTTAGTTTAATTTATTATTTACCTTATTTTGTTTCTGCTAATTATTCTGATCTTAAACAGGACAAAGTGTCCAAACACTGAAAATCTCCTGAAGCAGCTGAGATCCACGTGACACACGATTATAAAGATGGAGTTTATTAAAGAGGAGAGTGAAGAAACATTCAGAGTCAAACATGAAGATACTGAGACAGAAACACTGAAGGAGTTTATTAAAGAGGAGAGTGAAGACGTGAAGATTGAAGAAACATTCAGCGCCAAACAAGAAGATACTGAGGAACAAACAGGTTGGTTTTCATTTTAAAAGCTGAACTCAGTCAATTGATCCTTATTAAAATGTCCAGCTCTACAGAAATGAATGATGTGTATGAAGAATGTCACACAAGTGTAGAAATGTTGATGATAGGTGAAATTATTGAAACATAAAATAAAGCCCAGGCCTGGTCCTCTCTCGTCCTTCACTGTCGTCGCTCCTGTTTTATATCCTTCCATCTCTTCCGTGGGACTCAAGACCGGTGGGTCGAGTAGGTGTCGCTCATCTCCAATCACTCCACCGGCCTCGCTCTGTTCTCACGGCTCTCGGCCCCGCCCCATTCGTCACAGTAATCAACAAAAAAAAACAAGAATTGAATCAAGAGCTTGTGAATCAAAATTGAATTTACATCTGAATCGATACCCAGCCCTAGACATGTTTTCATCAGAGTTGAGGATAACGCATTACACAGTCATGGAATTACTTTTTCTGGTAATGCAGTAAAGTAATTAGCTACATTTTAAATGTGTGTTAATAAAATTACGTTACTTGAAGGATTTTTTGGACTCATCAAAGATAGAAACTCATCCAATTTAATACCAACAGAAATTCTTAGAGCTAAGGTCTTCATTTCCATGACATAAAACTGCATTTACGGATGAATCAAAGACTAATAACAGTGTATCAGCAGCAGCAGTGATAGGAGATCAACAATATGGCATTCAAATTCCCGATCAAGGCTCTTTTTTTACAGCTGAGGCTCGAACTTTACTTCTTGTTCTAGAAAATATTGAGGAGGGTAAAGAACGGGACTTTTTAATTGCCTCCATCATTTAAAATCAAGACATGATCAAGTTGTCTTCACTGGGTGTAGACCTATTTATTGATAGGTGAAGTTCCTCCTTTATGTCTTTCAGGTAAAGTTCCTTTGACTATTAAGCATATTTTGTTGAATTGTAATTTATATGATGCTGCTAGAAAACGCTTTTATTCAGAAACATGCTTGCATGGAATATTTGAAAATGTACCAACTGAATTTTAGATTTTCTGTCTTATGTTTAGTTGAAATGGTTTATATAATGTACTGAACTTTTTTGCCATGTAAATAGCCATGATAATAACATCAAACAAACAAATGTTACTTAAAGGGATACTCCACCATACTCCACTCCACTTGTCATTAATCACTTACCCACGTGTCGTTCCAAACCTGTGAAAGATTCGTTCCTCTTCAGAACACAATTTAAGATCTTTTGGATGAAAACGGAGGCTTGAGGCTGTCACATAGACTGCCAAATAAATAACCGCTTCAAGGTCCAGAAAAGCATTAATGTCATTGTCAGAATAGTCCATCTGATATCAGTGATTCAAATATAACATTATGAAGTGATGAGAATAATTTTTGTACACAAAGAAATCAAAAATGGTAACAATTTATCCCTTGTGCTGCATTATATATTTTATGCCATTCAGTGAGTCACATATTAAATATTGCCTACAATATTATGTATTATTATTTTCCACTTTTACTGAGTTAAATCTTTTAACCAGCATCAGTCCTCATCATGACTATCAAATATTTATTTAATTTCAGGATTTCAACCCTTTAAATTCCAGTTTTGGTGACAAGACCATCAATTGGTATAAGGGGGGAAAAAACACAAAAATGTAATTATTTTCCATATACTAAATGCAAAGTGAAAGCCTTGGTTTGGATTATCATAGTTTTGAATGTGAAAGATTAGCAGCAACATTATTTTTGGTGCATTTTTATTTTTTGTACTATGTCGGATAAAAAAAAAATCACAGCAAGTTAAGGACAAATTTGGTCCAATTTGAACCCATTAAAATATCCATTTTTGAACCCACTGTCATAATATCATAAAATCATATTTTCTATTCAAATACCCTGTCATTACCAGGCCTTGGATTAAAATATTTACTTTTTACTGTTTTCCACCAGTTGGTACCATATTTCTTTTAATTGGCATACTGTAAACATCTGTAGTATTGCAAACATTTTCCTGATTTCTACTAGGTGACGATAACCTGTGCCTGTCTCACTACATGTCAACAATTGCTCTAGAAAGAAAGCAAAACTACAAGATCACCATGAACATGATTTTTTATTTTTTCTATAAACAATTTAATTCCATAAACATATCAAAACTTCAAAACAAAATGGGGTCAGTCATTCAAAGCAAACCATTCAAAGCATGCAAAGCAAACAAGCTTCTTGATCTCGTGCAGACTAACCACAAGGAGTTATAAGTTAACCTCATTAAATATTGTTGTGGACGAAATATTAAGATCCTTTACTTAAAATGAACAATCTCAGACACCTTGGTCCACGTATCACTTTTAATTTGTTTTTTATGTCCCTGTACCCAAACAGGGACACATCATAAATTATTGCAAACGCGAAACAGCAATAATCAACCTATCCTCCATTGTGCTTGGGAACTAATGGTCGGAGCTGCGTTCTCTGGAATCCTCTCTAGCGATGGACTTCTACGTTCCGATTGGTTGCTGCCCAACCGCGTCATAGCTCATTACCATAAAGTTGCCTTGATTTCAACTCTCCTCGACGCTCTCAACGGCCAAGTCGTGCCGCGCCGCTGCTCGATGCCGGCTTACATTGAAAATTAATGACTTCCGGCCGTTTTGACGCTCTCGACGCCAGCGGTGTGAACGCACAATAACATATAACTTGGTTATAAAAAAGATACAAAAGAAAAAAAATACAAGAGAAATAAAATGCATGATAAACTTAGATCTAAATATGCCTAGATTTAAAGATGTGTATATAAAATAAATGTGTGAGTTACTTTTGCTAATAGCACATACCTGTTCCAGGCTGTCGACAGCTCCTTTGCCTCGGTTGTAGTCCATTATCATCACAGGCTTCTGGTGCTCCCCTCCACTCACAGTGGGCTTGCAGTGCCTAGTGCTCAGCAAAAGCAACATTTTGGCCGTTGTGGTCTTCCTGAAAACAAGCTCAGAGGATCTGGGTGCTCTGGTTTGGAGCAAGTGTGGAGGAAGCTCTGGTTTGTTCCTCCGGATTGTTCCAACCAGAGCAATTTTTTTCTTCAGCAGCTCCTCTGCCAGCACATAAGAGGTGAAGAAATTGTCTGTGGTAACAGTGTGGCCCTCCAGACCGTCAGTCATGTCCTGCACAACCCTCTGTCCCTGGTTTAGCTCGGGAGCGCATCCTGCAGATTTTCCGCCATAAATCTGCATTTTCCATGCATAAGACTTGGAAACATTACTTGAAACAAAACTTATTTCGCCGGTTTGCAGGGCATGTACTGCCGGAATCTGCAGCGGCCTCAGAACCCGACCAGCTGCTCGTCCACACAGAAGTCCACCCCTGGGTTAAAGAGATGGGGAAGGCAGGGCAGCCACTTGTCCCAGATCACCCTGAATGCCACCATTGTCATCCCGGTAACGTCCAGGCCGGGTTAGCCTGTCGTCAAATCTTACATTTGAACTGAACTTCTAAAATTTGGTGTGGTGGCCCTGAAGATGGGCCGGCCTGTGTGGTCATCCCACAGGCTCCGGGTGGACTCATTTCTGGAACTGTAGACTCCAGCCAGAATTAGAAATGGTACATGGCAAATGGACTGCATTTATATAGCGCTTTCAACAGACCCCATGGCCATCCAAAGCACTTGACATCTGTTGCATCCACATTAATCCAATCTGTCTCGGATCGTCTCCCCTGGAGATTTGTTTTGATCCACAATTAATTTTACAATATCTTCCGTGAACAGTAGCTGGAATGCAGACCTAGGGTCCACGATGCGAGCCGTTGCATAATGTGTCGGTCTAGGTGTCGTTATCTTGGGTGGCAAGAAGCGGAGCATCTCTGCAGTATTGGGTGACCAGTGAAGTCCATTTTTTTATGTCCACATAGGATTGGGTGTCTCCTGTGTGTCATCCAGTTCCTCACTCTGAGTTGGGTCAGATGAGGAGTCATAATCTGAATTAAGCTAAAACTCCACATCATCTTCTGACAGACTCTGCTTCACTGCCATCAGACTCCGGCTCACTGTCCGTTGGTTCAGCAGTAACGTAGTCTACTTCAGTGATCGTGTAGCTTTTCTTCATCTTGACGAGTTTGAAATGGTGTGCACAAAGATGTCCACAGCTTTATAACTTTTGCATCAACTGCACTTCTAATCTAAAGTTTGCCTTTGTTTTGGATCCCTCGTAGCTTTGTGTTGCCGCAAGATGGAAGGTGTTATTATTGCCTAGGGTGTGATTGCATGGCTGTGTTTGTGCATCTACGTATGTGAGAAATTATCAATTAACTATGAAACAAAGACTGCTTAAAAATTGAAGCTGTGTCAAAGGTTTATGTCTGTTCGTAAAATATGCATCAATCAAACCGTAAGAAAACAATGTACCACTGACACACACACAGAGAGAGAGAGAGTAGACATGAAGGGTAAAATATGACCTTCAGGATATTGTGATTTGGCACTCGCCCTAAAAACCTTGTATTATATTTAGGCCCTACACACACACACACTTTTGTCAACACAGACGCACATTAGGTGCGTTTACATGGTCACTTTTTGATTCCATCGGAATGAATTAATTCTGGTTGATGAATCCGAACGTAGTGTTTACGTGAACGCTGAATAAAGTGATCGGGTTGATATGCGCATTCACATGTCACAAGCTTCTGATCGGATTTACTCTTTAGACATATGCACACTGCATGAATATACGGAGTTTCCCGCTGCTGTCGCATGCTGTTTTAAAAAGCACACGTGATATTTATCTACCTTGGGTCCTAATAAGGCTACGACCAGCACATTAACTGTTGTGCTGCTTAACATTACTTAAAAAAAAAAAAAAGGTGTACAAGTGCCCCTTCCTGCACCCAAAACTAGTCGTCTATTGATGAGAGTCTTAAACAAGGACTGGTGGGACATGGTCCTGTTCCACTTCACATACGCTGAATGAAAGGGGAGATTTATAATGACAGGACACTTATTTATGACACTTTAGTCACCAGGAAGAACAGCTTGTTCAGTGCATCATACATTATTACGCTATCTCTACCTCACTGCGCTTGCGCAGTTCTTTTTCCAGTGTCGGTTTTCAATCCGATCAAGTGTTTAAATGTCCTCTACCTTGAGGTGGTACAGACTTGTTGACCACTGTTCAGGATGATTCAGAGTTGAGCAGGAGGGCAGTCCTATACCAATGTATTGTACCATGAGAATGGTATGGACCGTTTCATCAGGTGGACACACCTGGCCCGAAGTTAACCGGTCTTTATTTGTTTATCAGTCTGGTTTGTGGCACCAACTACAAATCCTGTTAAAGTTTAGGTGATAAGTAGAAGTTAAGATAAGAAGACTGAAGTTGGGCTCAGGTTGTTGTGACGTGGTGTTTCCTATACATTGATTTATTTGTGGCAACTCACCACAATTTCAAAACTGACACAAATAGATTTTCCAGAAGGCTTTGATTTTTAAACGGTTCATGTTCATTGATCAATGTTTTTATATCACTATCTCTGAAGGAAACCAAATGTCTTCAGAACATTTTTATTTTTATATCGTCTTGCATGTAATCAGGGCTGCACGATAAATCTTATGCAATATTTAATGTGCATCTTGTCATTTAAAGCTGGTTCTGTAATCAGCTGTAAATCTCCATCACCTGCACGCTTTCACATGGAGCAGCTTTTACTACACAGAGCAGTTGTTTACTGACAAGCTGCGCAAAACCACGATCAGGCAGGGAAATCTCACTCTCATCCAGGCAATCCCATACACCCACAACATACTCTGAAACACTGACAATCCTATTTGTTTGAATGGCCATTAGGGCTGTGCGACATGTATACACTGAACAAAATTATAAATGTAACACTTTTGTTTTTGCCTTAGTTTAGTGTCCCGTAGCGCAGCTGAGCAGTTCTCCGTTCAAACACGCAATAGGCTTAAGCTTGCACCGGCAAAAGTAATTATCATAAATGTGACGGGAAATAATAGATAGAAATCTTTACGTATTATGATTATAATGAAAGTTTTTGTTTTTAAGTAGTCATTTAAAGCTTTCTATAGATATATTTATCAAGTCTGTGAGGCATGTTTTAACTGAGTGTCGGTTTTTGTACTCTTGTTAAAGACGACATGGCAGAAAGCACAACTTCTTGGTAAATTTACTGCATTTACAGTACAGACCAAAAGTTTGGACACACCTTCTCATTCAAAGAGCTTTCTTTATTTTCATGTCTATTAAAATTGTAGAGTCACACTGAAGGCATCAAGGGCTATTTGACCAAGAAGGAGAGTGATGGGGTGCTGTGCCAGATGACCTGTCCTCCACAGACACCGGACCTGAACCCAATGGAGATGGTTTAGGGGTGAGCTGGACCACAGACAGAAGGCAAAAGGGCCAACAAGTGCTAAGTATCTCTCGGGAACTCCTTCAAGACTGTTGGATGATCATTTCTGGTGACTACCTCTTGAAGCTCATCAAGAGAATGCCAAGAGTGTGCAAAGCAGTAATCAAAGCAAAAGGTGGCTACTTTGAAGAACCTACAATATGACATGTGTTAATTCATAGTTTTGATGCCTTCAGTGTGAATCAATTTTCATAGTCATGTTAGTAAAGAAAACTCTTTGAATGAGAAGGTCTGTCCAAACTTTTTGATCTGTACTGTATATGGCGCTTTCATTAGACCCATGGTCATCCAAAGCGCTTTACAAATTGCCTCACATTCATTCATTCACTCACTCATTCATACACCGACTGCGGTGTCTGCCATTCAAGGCACCATCCAGCTCGTAGGTAGCAGCTGGGGTTAGGTGTCTTGCTCAAGGACACTTCGAAACTTGGTCAGGTGGAGCCGGGATTGAACCACCAACCTTTCGGTTTGTAGAAAACCTACATGAACCACTGAGCCACTGCCGCCCAATATCACAGTTTTGTTGATATTGCGAGTGCACACAAATAAAAATAGACCCTTTGCAGTTATGAATGATGTATTACTCTTACCTTTTATGAGCGAAAATGACTGTGTATCCACTGAAAAAAAAGAGTCTTCGAAAAACCTATTGGATATAGCGCACATTTATCTTGGTCTAACATTTAAACATTGTTATATGCTTCAACTATTTTATATCTATATTTTTTCTTTGTAGACATGTCTTGATGATGTGAGAAGGCTAAATTTATCAAATATAGGCTCACTATCTGCCACTGGCAGCTGGGTCTTTACATAAATAAAAAAACCTAAAACTTATATTTAACAAACAAGAAATGCTCCAAATGTTTTCTAAATTAACTTAATAAAAGAGCATCCCTTCATTCAGACACAGTGGAAGATCTGATCAGAATCAGTGTAGAGGGTCAAGTCTGGAAAAGTATTTTTCTTTCATTTATCTTGAGCTCTATATTGTCTATATGGACTGCGATTTATATATATATATGTATATATATATATATATATATATATATATATATATATATAAAAAGGTTACCTTGTAAAAATGGAGTGTTAAATGTGATGCGGTCGAAAATTTGGGTGCACCTAACTCTTGTGCTGGTGCACCTAAGAAAAAAAGGCGCACCAATGCAACCAGTGTAAATAGTTAGTCTAGAGCCCCATGATAATATTTAAAGAGTAGGTCATATGGTATTTTAAGGTGTCCTGATATAGTGTTGGAGTTCCCTACAGAATGTTTAAATGGTCAGAAAACATTGTAATTTTAATATTCGAGTCATTTCCCAAAAGCGGGCTAGCTAGCTAGTGCCAGGCCCAGTCGTGTTTCCACTGTCACTTCCAGTGCTTGATCGTGCCTTGTCTGTGCTACAGGTACGAGGCTATTAGCCCCATCCGGCTCGTTTGAAGCACTGGCTCGCACTGACCCGAAAGTGGAAAGTGACTAGTGATTAAGAAATTATTTGTTCCAAGTTAGTTTAGAACCCCTCCCTTCCATAAGCCTACTTTGATACTTTGCCCCGAGGAAGCCCCGGCGAGGCACGATCAAGCCCCGGAAGTGACAGTGGAAACGCGACTGGCCCTGGCACGCACTAGCACGCCCGGTCTTAGCTCGATAGTGGAAACACGGCTCTTGAGCCAGTTAGCGAGTGCTACCATTGACAAAGAACCTTTACATAAAATAATATAGTACTCCAATCTGTTCTTATAATAATGGCATCAAATACAAAAACACGTATGCAAGCTAATTGTGTCCACCGCTCCTGCCAAGTTTAGCTGCTTAACTGTGAACACTTAAAACACTAATGGTGGGTACGTTAGCCGAGTACTACCATGACTAACTGATTAAAGGATAGTTTGTAAACCAAAATATGTCTACAGTAATGTTTGAAGAAGCAGAACAGCTGTATCACAGCCGTAAGCAGCCACTCGCTCGTCTCTCCCGCAGTAATACTATAAATGCCGCTGCAACAAAATAAACAGCCATTTCACAATGATTATAAAGTATGTGTGCTTCACTACATATTTTTAAATGTAATTAGAACAATGTCAATCTACATTATTTGACAGATTTCTTAAGATATAGTGGGTTCACAGCGAATAATCAGAACTACTTAAGTAAGACAGTAAAATACTTTACCTGGAAATCTAAAGCTGTACTAGGTAAACATCACATTAGCACAAAAACTTGATATTTTGAGCAATCAATTGAAAATGTACACATAACGTATCAAACACGCTTGCAGGTTGTGGTGCGGAAGAGCTTGTTAGTCCAAGTTAAGAAGATTAGAAGTCAACGAAGATAAAAGCCAAGAATAGAGAAGCAATCCTTGATAAAATTACATGCATACAACAAAAGGTTTGAATTGTATTTCTGTGGCATCCTTGATCCTTGAAGCGCGATTATTTGTGCTGAAACGTCCGAAAAAAAAAAGGCGTATCTAGACGAACAGTTGGCTGGGAAGACGTGGCCAATATGGTCAATCCATTTTGCAACATGAACTGGAGGGAAGCAGGCGTTTTTTCCCCTCTTTTATTTTTATTTTTCTTTACCATAACTCCACAAGTTATCCCTCCATCACTTCAGTCCACACTACAAGCTGTGTCAGATGTCACCATGGTTTCACACACGCGCAGTGAGGGAAACGCGGAAAATCGGTTTGTAGCCCTGCTTCAATAGTGGGATACCTCACGAGAGGCGACCAAAATTTCTGACATGTCAGAAATCCATCCGACCAACCGATTGCCGGTCGGGAGAGGCTTATCGCCTCTCGTTTCCCCTTGTACACTGCACGAACACTGCACAACAGACGATGCACGAAAATGCTGAAATTCGGCCCGACCCGAAAAAGAGTCGCACGAGTCAACAATTCGGCTCAAAATCGGATGAAAATCGCACAGTGTATGCCCGGCCTTAGGATGCTTTGATGGAACACCACAGACTAATTTTCATTTTTGGGTGAACTAACCCTTCAATGTTTGTTTATTTAAAGCTGAAATCATGATTGTATGTGTATTAGTACCAAATAACATAAATATTTTAGTTTTCTAAATCATACTTAATTTTTAAAACAACAGAATTTAAGTAGCATCCAAATACCACAGATATGCTTATTAGTCTTATACTTATTTATGTTAGAGCTGATAAAACTGTGATAAGAATATTGCTTTTTAATAAATTACTTTAACAAACAAATAAATCTTACATACTACTTTTTACTTGCACATTTGGATATGATTAGTTTAGTTGTCCACAGGACAAGCAAGGTGTCAATGTTTAATGTTGATCCCTGGGGGCTGTTTCAAAAAAAGACGCTAAGAAAAGCTGGGATTAAAGTCGAAAACCTGACTTGAAGTATCTTAACAAATTAATCTGGGTTAAAGCAGTACCATAAATGATGATTTCAATTAATACATTCCCAATAATTTGATCCAGGTTTGGTGATATTCTTAAGTAGTCCTCAAATGGATCAATCTGAATTATGACAAACAACGAATATATTTGTGCTGTTTAATACATTTGAGATGTTGTTTTCCTCTGTGCATAACTGACACGTCACAGGCTTAACTTTTATTTGTTTGTTTTTCCACTTTAGACTTAACAGTGCTGAAAGAGGAGAGGGAAGGACTGAACGAAACTGAAGAGAAAGATCTTCATGATTTCATAACTGATGAAAAATATTTTTCTTCCTTACAGTCTGAAAAGACTTGCAAGCGAAAAAAAGCTAAAAAGACAAAAAATAAGAGTTATTTCCCTTGCCTTCAGTGTGGAAAGAGGTTCACTCGAAAAGGAAACCTTATCAAGCACATGAGAGTTCATACTGGAGAGAAGTCTTTCATCTGCCAACAGTGTGGAAAGAGTTTCAGCCAACAAGGAAACCTTAAAAACCACATGAGAATTCACACTGGAGAGAAACCTTACAACTGCAAACAGTGTGGAAAGAGTTTCACTCTAAAAGGAAACCTTAACAAGCACATGAAGGTTCACATTGGAGAGAATACTTTCACATGTTGTCAGTGTGGAAGATGTTTCAGTAATCCTGGAGACCTTAGAGTCCACTTGAGAGTTCACCTTGGAGAGAACCCTTTTATCTGTGAACAGTGTGGAAGAAGTTTCAGCACAAATGTAAAACTCACATACCACATGAAAGTTCACAATGGAAACAGACCTTTCACCTGCAATATCTGTGGGAAAAGTTTCAGGCAAAAACAAAACCTTTATGCCCACAAGCCAATTCATACTTTGGAGAGACCTTTTACCTGTCAACAGTGTGGAAAGAGTTTCACTCGGAAACATGTGCTTAAAATGCACATGAACATTCACACTGGAGAGAAGCCTTACACATGCCCTCAGTGTGGAAATAGTTTTACTAAAAAAGGAAACCTTGACATGCACATGAAAATTCACACTGGAGAGAAGCCGTTCACATGCTATCATTGTGGGAAGAGTTTCAGTCATTCTGGATCCCTTAAACGCCACATGAAAATTCATGATAGAAAGAAGCCCAACAGATCCCCACAGTGTGGAAAGGGTTTCAGTCTACCTAACCTTACCAGGCACATGGAAGTTCGTAAAGAAGAGAGGCCTGACAGCTCTGAATCAAACAGTTTGAATCAAAGTGGAGAAAATAGGAAAATTCACACTACATTGAGCCGTTTTTCCTGCCAACAGTGTGGAAAGAGTTTCAGTCAAAAAGGAAACTTTGACATGCACATGAGGGTTCATACTGGAGAAAAGCCTTACACGTGTAAACAGTGTGGAAAGAGTTTCAGTCAAAAGGGAAGCTTTAAAACGCACATGAGAGTTCACACTGGAGAAAAGCCTTACATGTGTAAACGATGTGGAAATGGTTTCAATCAACAAGGAAACCTTGACAGGCACATGAAAATACACAATAAAGAGCAGCCTAACGGATCCCCTCAATGTGAAAAGAGTTTCAATGAAAATGTACAAAATGGATAGTTCCGGTCCTTGATTCTGATTGTTTGTGCCACATTCCAAGCTGTTGTAAATACACCTCATAGTTAAATAAATAAATGTATGCATTTAGCAGATGCTTTTATCCAAAGCGACTTACAGTGCATTCAGGCTATCAATTTTAACCTATCATGTGTTCCTGGGGAATCTAACCCCCAACCTTGTGCTTGATAAAGCTCTACCAGTTGAGCTACAGGATCAATTAGTTGCCTTGTGTTGTTTGGCAATCTTTTTGTTGCAACCACAACTACACTGTTTGCCAGTAACAATGTTTATTAATGGCATTACATTTCATTTAATTTTCTTTGTTTTATTTTGTGAAACCTTGCTACGTATATGGAATAACCATTTTATGAAAGCAGTAAGCCCCATAAAGCCAAGGTTAACAGTGAATTTATGACCGCTAAGTAGGTTATAAATTAAGCTGTTATAAATTCAATGCAAACCATGGATTGTTGTGGTTTATTGCTGTAGTAAACCTTGACGTCCACAGGTAAATTTACATTATGGAGTATGAAAATATTGAAATATTTCAGGTCTTTTATTGTTTTAATACTGATGATTTTGGCATACTGCTCACGAAAACCCAAAATTCCGATCTAAAAAAATTAGCATATCATGAAAAGGTTCTCTAAACGAGCTATTAACCTAATCAGCTGAATCAACTAAATAACTCTAAACACCTGCAAAAGATTCCTGAGGCTTTTAAAAACTCCCAGCCTGGTTCATTACTCAAAACCGCAATCATGGGTAAGACTGCCGACCTGACTGCGGTCCAGAAGGCCATCATTGACACCCTCAAGCGAGAGGGTAAGACACAGAAATAAACTTCTGAATGAATAGGCTGTTCCCAGAGTGCTGTATCAAGGCACCTTAATGGGAAGTCTGTGGGAAGGAAAAAGTGTGGCAAAAAAAACGCTGCACAACGAGAAGAGGTGACCGGACCCTGAGGAAGATTGTGGAGAAAGACCGATTCCAGACCTTGGGGGACCTGAGGAAGCAGTGGACTGAGTCCGGAGTAGAAACATCCAGAGCCACCGTGCACAGGCGTCTGCAGGAAATGGGCTACAGATAAGCAAAGAAAAGAAATGAAATTTTTTGAGATAAAAAAAATGACACTTGTCATTTAGACCTGCTTTACAGCAGAATTGGAATTTCCTTGTGCAGTATTTGGACCAGTTACACAATTATTTGTCATAATAAATGATCATTAAACCAGCAATCAATATCATTGAATTCATATGTTGATGGTCTAAATGTGAGTGTGTATTATATATTGTAATGGAGTTCTTCAATACAGTTAATTCTTTAATACATTTTCAGTAAGCAAATTATGAGATTAAAAGTGTGTTGGTGTGTGACAGGAGGACCTTCATCCAAGGATAGAAAATTATGAACAAATCTAAGAATGCAGTTACATGATTCTAGAACTGGTCACCACCACTGAAATATCCTCATTGGCGTAGAGAGAAAACCTTCTGAGAGATCAGGCTATACAAGAGGAAGAATGCCCTCTCTTAACTGTCACACACACTGCAGCATCTAGACTGTAAGGTAAAGATTACTTGGCCTTTCTAGCAAGAAAATAAACCATCTTAAAGACATCAGGACTTGTTTGTCTCTTATTCAGTGATATAATTTCTATTGGTCTCAACATTTTGATACCAAGGCAACATATTGCTGTTCTTTTTTTATTCTTTTGAATCTTTCTCTGATTCTTAAGACATCGGACAAAATATGTCCAGCAGTTGTTACTGTTATTGTGACCCATACTCAGAATTCGTTCTCTGCATTTAACCCAGCCAAAGTACACACACACCTGCAGCACTGTGCAGCCATTTATGCTGCGGTGCCCGGGGAGCAGTTGTGGGTTCAGTTCCTTGCACAAGGGCACCTAAGTCGTGCAATTGCCAGCCCGAGCCTCGGACCCACAACCCTAGGGTTAGGAGTCAAACTCTCTAACCACTAAGCCACGAAAATGGACACTTATGAAATCCAATATTAAAGCCATTTGAAATCTGATACGTAATGTATTTTCACTAAATATAGAACAGTGTGTCCACAGAGAAGTGTTCAATCGTTCATATGCTATAAAATGGATGCAAATGGTTATTAATGATGGAAGAGTTTTTTTTATCAAAAGCAACTCTTAATAATATTTCATCAAAGCAAGGTTGTTTTTCAGTGACACGTGTTTCATAAGGTTTCAAAGTTGTGTCCCCACTTTCTCAACACCATCAGACATTCAGTAAAATGTAATAAAATCAGGGAATATTGGGTCTGCTGTCACTTTGAAGGACCCATTGCCGCATTCCACCTCTGCAGAGTTCATAATTGTCAGACAGACTCCGTTAGGTTTTATAGTTTTAGAATATTAAAAATCTTAATGTTAGTATTTCCTGTGTCACAACCATGGTATGTCAACACCATCAAATTATTTAAAAAATTTAGATCATTTTATTCTGCTGAAGCAGGTTCTAGCATCAACCAAGGAAACAAAATGGCTACAACATGAACTCCATTTGTTTTGTGAAATTACAAATTTGTAAACGCTGTCAAATGTCACCACCATAAGATTTTCTGACTGTGCTGACGGGCCAATGACAGAGTTGACATTCAACATGAAAAGATCAAATTTATGTGCAAGTAATTTTAATTATATTAAAAGACCGTTTTATTTTTATAATAATGTATAAATACTGTACTATACAGCATATATTGCTTTTGTGGATTGATACTCATCACTTCTAGCAAAGTTAGTGTTGAGGGAACATAAAGCTGAGAGAACACATCTACAGTTTGTATTCTGATCATGTGTTTTGATCATTTTTGTGAAATTTGTTGAAGGGTTAGTTCACCGAAAAATTTAAATTGTTATTAATAACTCACCCTCATGTCGTTCCAAACCCGTAAGACCTCCTTTTATCTTCAGAACACAGTTTAAGATATTTTAGATTTAGTCCGAGAGCTCTCAGTCCCTCCATTGAAGCTGTGTGTACGGTATACTGTCCATGTCCAGAAAGGTAATAAAAACATCATCAAAGTAGTCCATGTGACATCAGAGGGTCAGTTAGAATTTTTTGAATCATCAAAAATAACAAAACCTATGACTTTATTCAGCATTGTCTTCTCTTCCAGGTCTGTTGTGAGAGAGAGCTCAAAAGAGTATCCTAAAGAAACATGTTAGCAGCAGATGACCAATCACAGACATGAAGAAGTCTGATGGCAGCAGAGCATCATATTTTACAGACAAAGAGCAAACTGTAACACTACAGAAATATGACATGGTCTAAGTTGCACGGCTGCAGCGGACACATGCATGGAGAGAGAAAAATCGCTGACAGTGTGAATGCCTAAATGAACAGGCGTAGTCTATAATAATGCATTGATTTGATGTGTTCTTATGAGCTGTATAAAAATATCAGCCTTATTCTTTCAGCTTGGCTGTGTCTGCGTTTCCAAAGAAGACTGGGTCACTTTGAATGTCACTTAAAAAATGCTAAAAAAAAAATTCTGGACATAACGTGCTCAGGTTAAGCCGAGTTCCGACTGCACGATTTTCAAAGTATTCGGGTCACTGTTCTTTTCACACTGCATGACTATCTTAGCCAGCATTCAGTCACTGCTGTGTTCACACTGCACGATGGATCGGCAACAGAAAGTTTCACACTGCATGACTTTACAATAGGAAGAATCACCGATAACTCTGTCTGGAACGCAAACTACGTTTCACAACCAAACACCTGCGAGATGTTACTAGGAAACAACGCGATATCATACGTGCAAGACCGGAGTTTGCACGTGAGACTGGGATAGCTCAGATGAAACGTCAAACAGCAGCTCCCAGGTACATTATCTACATCAACAAAAGACATCAGCAGTACAACATAAAAACCAAAGGATATCATCCGACATAACTGAGAACAACAATAGGTTGTAAATAGGCTGCTTTTTTGCAGAAGACCATTAAAAATATTTTAATGTATAAAAAAATAATATATAATTTCCCTGACAGGGCTTGTGTAGGCCTACTCTTATTCCCAATATTATAGAAAAGTTGAATGGTTTTATGTCACACTGTTAGCTTTGTGATCTGGTCATCAGGAAAAGATGCACAGACTAAGACCAACATGGAAACTATGCCGTGCTAATAGTGATGTATATTAAATGTCTACCTTTCGAGAAAAGCCATCAATCCCTCCAAAGATGACAATGTTGTACCTGCAGACAAAACCATTTATTATATTCCAAATAAATGGGAACAGGTCCACTACATCTTACACAAGTTTGTACATAATTGCACTTACATAGTAACAATAACCCCTATGTGTGCACATTTATTCCAAGAACAATCACTAGTAAAATAAGACTTACCGGATAAGCTTGTGGTTCGTGTATATGTGGACCAGGTACCTGGGACAGGGCACAGAGTAGGTCCATCTTACAACACACCCCAACTGCGTCATCCAGAAAAAATCCCCATTATATCCACACGTTGCATAGATGCCCTCACCCGGTTCCACTGCACCCGATGTCCCTCTGCTAACAAAGTCCCTTTGACGATACGGTATCCGGCATGAGGCATCCTTAATTTAATCTCTGACACCATTTCATCCGGTGCTTCATCTGTCAATGTACAGTTCTCTGACAGAAATAGAGTTTTCTTGCATCGTTCTGCACACTGTTCTATGGGACACCCCCGCTAGCTTGGCGATGCATGGAACTGGCAAACCAATTTCAATCAGATGAATGAGAAACTCTTCTGATAAAATAAGTTTTGGATGGCCAGCGAAAGGTCCTTTTACCACCTGTACCACTCTAGGCGGCTGTTGATGATCTTGTTGGTGCATCTCTATCAAGTCGCTAAGCGTCAACACATTCATTACCTCCTGGGGCATTTCAATATGACTGGATAGTGCACGGATGAAAACCATTTCTTGGGTGCAGATGAAATCTAGGTAGTCCATGTCAAGCAGTCTTTGTCCCGAACCGATAAACAATTCTGATGGAGGCCGATCAAGGCATTGTTTTTAACTGAGCACATACCTAAGCCTGATCTTGTGTGTTGCATTAGATTTCCTAAAAGTCTCAGATATAGAGAACAGTTACAAGTATTTTTTTTCTCAATAATTCCTAAAGCTTTAACAATATTTTGTGCCCATGCCTAGTGTCCAGATACCAGGGCCTTCACTTCCATAGTCCTCCACTGGTTTCACATAATTGCACCCAAGGAGAAGCAGCATAAGATATTTTAAAATGTCTCTTTAACTAGCGGGCATTCCCACAATCGCTACTGTTCATACAACACTGTAAACCAAAAACATAGGAACATTTCTGATGGTTCTAAACATGCTTATGGAATCAATTTTACATTTCTGTTGGGTGAGATTCCAAAAAACGAGAGTCAGCTTAATAAATAAGCATACCTGGCACATGTCGCTAAAATGTAAATTCAAGACCGAACGTGCTCTGCTTATCCCAAAATGATTTTTAGTAATGTAATCGAAACTAAACAGTGTCTATTTGCGCATTTAAAGGCTGTCATTAAGTGCGCAGTTACAGTGGGAACAGACTGTCTTTTAATGAGACATTTTAACCGTTCTTTCAACGAACATGTTAAAAAATGCTGATTAATTTAAAGATAGTGATGAAACAAGATGTTATTTATTTTTAACTTTGAGCTCCACTTTTCAAGGCTCAGCTGACCGCGTCGCATGGGTAACACTGAAGCCGATGCGATTAAATGCATGACTCTGATTTTTGTTTCCCGCGGCTTCCTCATTCTGTGGAATGCTGACCAGCACGGTCACTGATGCTAGGGACGTATTCGACATATTTCAGATCCTTTAATTTTTCTGTTCTGTTACTATTGTGGTCAATAGGAACTGATGTCCTTGGGGAAGATGCATCTTCAATTGCTGGTCATGTTGAGATTCTACAAACACAATACAGCAAGGCACAGCCACACACTGCGATTGTACGCGACCTAATGCAGAGACCTTTTGCATGGAGGCAAAAAGAGATCGCAGAAGGAATGAGTGTTGAGGACACTGTGAAGAAATATCCCTTCTTAAAGACACCCTCAGGAGTAAGTGTTAAAAGTTAGATGTACCCTAGAGCAACATCGGGCTGAACAATTAGACCTTTATAAAAATATGTAAATAAGTCTGGATTTTGTTAACATGATTTGTTTAAACAAAGCTAGTATAGTCTAGAATTATACTAGAATTATGCTCTGTGATCCCCTTTCCCTCAGGTCAGGTGCTTAATTGTCTTTGTCTTTTTGCAGCTGTCGGAGGAGGTGGGTCGTATCCACTCCACAGCGAGCTTTAACCAGATTGTTCCCAAAGTGCTTGCTCTGGCTCAAGGTAAATCTCCACTAGCCAAAAAGTACTTGGAGGCCAGAGAAGAAGCGCTCACTGAGGATCTACCAGGTACTTACAATCGTCCATCGACTATTTCTTTCTTTTTTTTTTTTTTGACCAAACATATATTTACTTTGCTGTATTCTTCATGGGTGAACACAACACTCCATACCCAATTGTCCAGGTGACCCAAGAAGTCCACATTTGAGGGATCGGCGTGACCTTTCAATGTGAAGATGTAGCTCCCTTTCCGTTTGTTGATCAGCTTAATCCGAACTATTGAAGGTAAAAAGTATAAATTATATATATTTTTTTAAACGACCTATCGTTTTGCTAGATAACAACATCTTCATCTGTGATCGCGTACAGCCCGTTTAAACACTTTTGAAGACTTTTGAAACTGCATTGATTTGGACTTAAAAACGATGGTAATTAATGAAGTCCATTGTTAGAAGAAAAATCCAGAAATGTTTTCCTCAAAAAACATAATTTCTCTCCCACTGAGGAAAGAAAGATATGGATATCTTGGATGGCATTACTTGAGTAAATTATTTGGAAATTTTCATCTTGGGGTGAACTAATCCTTTAAGCATACAATGAACACTCATAGTAGCTTTTCATTCATAAAGTGATTCTCTATTAAACTTTGTTTATTAAAGTTTATTGCAAACAAAGATTGTGGTGTGCGGTTGTTATTATCTTTCCAGTCTTTTAATTTGTACAGTTTAACTTCTAAACATTGCTTTCTTTTGGTCTCATTCTTTTCTATTTATCAAGAAAATTTTTGCCACTTTATAGGTACAATGGCATCGTCGCTGGGGTGGTACCCCTAACGAGAACAAATTGGTACCATCTAATGGGGTACATTTTTGTAGCAGTGGATTAAGGTACAAATGTATTGCTAAGGTACTAAATTGTCTCTCAAAAGGTACAGTATAAAAGGGTACAACTCTGTACCTATGGTAAGGGTACCATTGCTGTACCTCGGGGGTACCACCCCAGCGATGAGCCATTTTTACCCTCAAAAGTACTGTAAGTACTAACAAACTCTAGGGATACTTCTTTGTACCCATTAACATGGTACAAGTTTGTTCCCCTTGGGGGTACTGCCTCAGAGACGAGCATTTGGACAATTGACTTGATAGCCATGCTCTATTATGCAGGTCTGGTGTTTATAAGAGCAAAACATTCTGACTGGCTAAGTAATGTTAGTTTGGTTTACTGTGAAAGCTGTTTCTCTCAACTCATTGATTCGAAAGTGTTATCAGTCAACAAACTATTTTTTAATGTAGGAAAATGCTGCACGCCAGAAATCCGGCATGGTTTCGAAGAACTATAATGCAGATATCTCCCACTGCAGCAGATGCTGCATGCAGCCTGGTCCTCCCTGCCCGTCAACAACTGATACTGCTGGGTAAGTGTCACATATGCAAGGCATGGAGTTTAAAACAAGAATAGTGTTCTTATGTTTTGTTGTGCTCTCCCATGAATGTAGCTCATCAAAGTTTTTAGTCATTCCAGGACATTTAATGATACTCATTGGAAAAAGAAGAATTTAATTGTGTTTGGCTTTTTTTTTGTACTGAGCAACCTAGATTTTATATTCTGTTTAGGACATTAAACATCAAAGTTGTCGGTTTCTGTTGCTGGTGACAGTCACACTTGGAGGCTGAATGATCACCATTAAAAACAACATCGTCTGTGAAGGCATACAGCAAAATTTCATCACAGGACTTGCAGCTTTTTTTGGCCTGAAGCTTTTCCCCATTAATACTCACTAGATCATGTGATTGATTGTTCCGGTAGAGATCCAAGTGTGATTGTTCACTTATGCCTAAATGAACTGAACTAAAGAAGTTGTGACAGGCTTCAAACATAAAAATTTTAAACTTACTGTTCCTAAAGATGGGTTACTCTATCAAAAGATTGATAGAGTATTTTTGATAAAAGTTCTTAGTAAGCTATGTTAGACCTTGTAAAGCACTTTGCGTGTTTGTGTATTTTATAAAAACAGTCCCTGTAAACCTGCATTGATTCACAAAGTTACATGGTTTTAAATGTAATTATGTTCTCTGCAAAACTGAGCAAAAACACATAATGTTAAAATTATGTAATTAATAACTCACCCTCATGTTGTTCCAAACCCGTAAGACCATATCTTCGGGACACTGTTTAAAGGGGGGGTGTGTGAAATGCTATTTCATGCATACTGAGTTTTTTACACTGTTAAAGAGTTGGATTCCCATGCTAAACATGGACAAAGTTTCAAAAATTAAGTTGTACGTTTGACACAAGTTTCGGAAAGTTTTTTTCGAGTATGGCTCTGTGTGACGTTAGATGGAGCGATTTCCTTATATGGGTCCTAAGGCACTTCTGCCGGAAGAGTGCGCGCTCCAGTATAGCAGAGCACTGAGAGCACAACAGACTTCACTGATCAGAGCGAGAAAACGAATTGTCATAAAAGTGTGTTTTCGGAAGCCAGGGTAAGACAACCCTGCACAGATTACCATGGAGTTTATTTTTACAGAGCATCAGCGGAGTTGTGCAAGTGTTTGTGTTTGTTCCCTGCATTTCGAAGATGCTTGTTTTACAAACAAGGCCCAGTTTGATGCCGGATTTGCACATCGTTTATTTCTTAAGGATAATGCAGTTCCAACGAAAAAGGGTCACGATCGTGTGTTGGAACCACAGGAGGTGAGTAAAACTGCTTCAAATATCTCTGTGTTGTTAGCTTAGCTATCGGCGCATAAGCAGATCAAGTAAACAACATGCGATGTTGTCATCCAACTGCACTTCCCAGGTGTACACCTTTAAAGAAAAAAAAAAGAAAAAGAAAAAAAGACGACAAAGTGGAACTTAGGCATTTTCCAAAACCGCTAAGCAAATATATACGGTTTCAGTACATACCACATAGAGACGTCGTTGCTGATGCTGCTCTTGTTAAATTTCAGCCTCTGGATCTGGTTCTGGATCATAAATATAAGCTGAATCTGACTGTTAGCCATGGTTTGTTTTGGATGATGGTTTTTTCCTCACGGTAATGTCACAGCTTCCAGACGCTCTCAACGCAAAGGCTTACTTGCGCTCGTGATTAATTAGCTCCGCCCACACGTCACGCCTCCAGCCACTCGTGTTTTTCTGAAAAAATGTGTTAATGTCTATCTTTCAGAGATTTTTCCATTTTCCTGATATAAATCCCATGCATTAGGTGTGTTTTATATATATATATATATATATATATATATATATATATATATATATATATATATATATATATATATATATATAATCTTATAATAGTCTCAAAGATAACATAACTCTAATTAAAAAATGAATTAAGATTGTTTAAAGCAGTGGTTCTCAAAGTGTCAGGCTCTCTCTAGTGGTACGCAGAGGAGTGATTAAACTAAATATAAAATTAATGTCAATACATTTTAATTTAATCTTTGAGTAAGGTTGTTTTTTTTACATTTAAGTACAGCACAGTGATGCAACTTTTGTGATAACACATTTCAATTTAATCTTAAGTTTTTAATTAACCTGTATGTAAGCACAGTGCAGTATTAATGTTAAAACGGTGTATTTACAATGTTAAAGTAACTGACAACAATAAATATTCTTATTAGGAATAAAACTGACTCATTTTTTCAATGTAGCTGAAATTTAATGTTGGTTCATTGTGGTGGAATTTAGAGAGACAAATATTTTCTGAAGTGTTACTTGGTATAAAAAGATTGAGAACCACTGGTTTAAAGAGAGCAGGATTTCATTTTATACAATTTAAGATCTTTTCATTAAACCATTTCTTCTTTCCCCTTGTAGAGTCATCGAGGATCCAGCTTATTCTTGAAACATTGGTAAGAATTTGTTCATCTGCTACATTGCACTGTCACTTCTGCTAGAGACTCATTGACCTTTTGTGATAGGTTTTGATTTTACTTAGTTTAATAAAATGTACTTAATTTGATTGTACTTGATTAACTAAATATATTGTATAGCTAGGGCTCTGATTAAAACAGTGTATCTGGGGTCTGGGAAAAACACTGCGTGTGAATAATTTGTTAATATAAACTTTCATCTGAATTAGGGCTGAGATAAATGATTATTTTTTTAAACGATTAATCTAGCGATAATTTTTTCGATGCATCGATTAATCTATCGTTTTTTTTTTTTTTCAGACCGATTCGATTTCGATTATCTCCCCATTAATTGACTACTAACAATTTATACATGTTGATTTACATATCTGAATGAAAAAAACATGAATTCCTTAACATTGCAATATATGTTTATTGCTCTTAAAATGACAAAATAAAAGACTGACTAAGAATGCATTACTTTGCACTTGTATAGAGATAGCATTCAATAAAACCTTGAAGCCTTGAAAACACATAGCTTACTGAAACAAGCTTACTGAACACATAGGGCCTAGCTTACTGAAAAAAGTTCTTCTTTCAGATGAAAATAACAATAACTTGATGTCTAGCATTCAATAAAAAAGGTCACCGAAAATACTTGTTTAGAGCAATTGAAAGAATACAGTAACCAATGCCCCACGTGAAACTTTGGCGTTCCGCCCTTTTTCTATCGTGTCTAATGATTTTGATTAATATGCACAAGGGAGAGAGAGAGAGCAAGAAGCGCTCGTGTTGTTTGAAGACTGTGAGTGTGCGTGCGCAGCCGGGGCTCTCTCTCGTACGCGCCCTGTCTATTCTACATCACCCACCGATCAAATAAGGCTTTGAAAAAAAAAAAGATCAGTGCAGAAAAACCCCTGGATTGGTTATATAACGTTGGACAGAATGTTGATACGATACGGCCATCGTGTATATTCAGCGCATATAAGGTAAACGTTTTGCAAGCGTTTTTTAGAGAAATTAAAACAGGTCGACGAATCGATGCGCATATATTACGTCGACGTATTTTTTGCGTCGACGTCATCGATGACCTCGACGCGTTGTCCCAGCCCTATAATACACATCCCATTTTTTTCCTCAACTGTTTACTTTCACTTGAGAAATAACTTACAGTATTTTCTAACAGAATTTCCAAGGTGGATATTTTGACATATTTTGTATGCATTTGTTGGCACAAGAGCAAAAAGAAGCAAATTCGTTGTTCAAGTGTTTTGAGACGCCTTTCTCTGTGTAAGCCCCTGAACACCAGAACACTGCGAGTACTGAATTTGTATTTGTTCGTTCAGGTGCAGGAGGGACTTCGAGGAGAACTCTGCGAGAGATGTGGAGAAAGAGGCACATAATTTGGTATGATTTGTGTGACTTTGTTCTGTTGAGTACCAGAGGAAAAAAGGGATCCTTTAGTTCCAGCAGGGCAGAAGGCCAATAAATGAATCCTACTTCTGAATATCTACTGGGAGAGAAAGGGTGAAGATGTTTGGAGCTAATTAAGTCATCAGTGCTGGCAATGGTAAAGCACTGGCTTGGTATAGAAAAAGAGCTAAACATTTGAAGTCTCAGTATTTCCCAACTTAATTATTATGGTATTAACAAAACAATAAAAACTTCTGTGCATTATAAGCTTAATAATAAAATATTTCATGGTCAATGTAAAAAACATCTGTGTAAAAACATGAAAAGTCTAACATAAATGTGATAAATGTGTGTATAATTATGATCAATAGTAATAGTTACATTAGCAAACTCAACAGAATGAACACAAGATATATATATATATATATATATATATATATATATATATATATATATATATATATATATATATATATATATATATATATATATATATATATAAATACTCACAGGGATCTGATTGGCCAGGGAGGGTCACATGATGATTCTTGACCTCATCAAACTTTAGTCCTGAAACCATTAGAGTGGTGAAGTAGGTGGAGTATTGCAGCAGAACATTAAAATCGCCATTGGATTTCTCAATGATGAGCTGTAGAAGGTTCTTATTCAAGCTGACAGGATTGTTCTCAGTGATGTATCTGTATAAATTAGCAACACTGTTCTCTGTGCCAGCGTTTTCATAGAAAGTGGTGAACCTCTCAGCCAGCCTGGTCTTCTGCTCTTGTGTGGAGGCAAAAGGCGCGGTCTCTATGAATTCTGTTAGCTTGGCCCAGGAGTTCTTGATCACATTCTCATCTTTGCCGTAGGTGCTTGCATAGTTTGTCCATTCCATTTCTGTCTGCAGAGTGGAAATTTGAAGAGACATAGAGTCAAGTTTGCGATTGACCTCAATAAATTGTTCCTTCATGAACTCAAACATTGGATTTGATTGAGGAATGAATGCAAAGATGAAGCTAATTAATGACCCGATGAAGCCAAAACTTGCTGCAACTTTGCCAAGAGAATCAAAGACTTTGAGGAGTGAGGTACGAGCTGTATCTTTCACTTTTTTTTAAACAAATTCAGCCACATCATTAATGCCTTTGAGAAAATCTTGAGACAATGTTATGCCCTTCTCCACTTGACTGACTTGTGAGATTAGAATTTCAGCTGTGCAGAAACAGCTGTATAGAAGTAGATAAAAGATGAGGAAAGTCTTCCCAGTAGCCATTACAGTTTAACCTGTAAAAAAAAGGCATTAAAATGTCATTAGAAGCATTGAATAGATCTGCCCTGATGTTGCTTAATTCACAATCACAATGCCGTACTTCTGCTTTTTGCTGTTAACCCCTTTACGTGCAAACTTCGCTGACGGCCCCAGTTTATTATTGTTTCACTTTCACAGCACATTAAACATCACCGTCTTACTTCATCTGGACAAACTGTGCATCAATTGAAAGTTGAAAGACTCTAGCTTCGATATTTGACCAATATTTTGATAAAACATTGCTGCAGTGACAGAAATTTTGTGATTTATGTCAGGAGTGCAAAATAATAAATCCGTATTATGCCACATTTTGAATAGAAATGTATCACTCATTCATATTCAGTCACGTCAGCAGCGGTTTATTTGTGTTCACATAGACTCACTGAACAGCGTCAATAAGATATATGGATATATTTACTGATGTTTACTTCATATTTCTTCAGACAGAATCGTCATTTCTATTCACTTTCCACTGATTTACGCGATCTGATGATAAACAGCCTCTCCCAGCGATCTGTGTATGTGTTTGCTGTGCCGTCAGCTCGTGCTGTGTGTGACTCAGACTCCGATTGGGCCTTCCCAATGTCAATCTTAGAGTGTCATATCTGGACACCGCCCCATTGTGTCACATGCTTCCTGCACACTTCCTGGTTCATATCTTATCACAAAAACACTGAAACACCTCTGTACACACGAAATATCCGAATAATAAACCCGCGATTACGATAATAAAGCTTGGTCTGAGAATTTCTTGAGATCTGGGGTGTTTTTATAAAAATAATCGAAAATGTACATCGGAAATGCTAACTTGTGCAGCGATGAAAAAGGCTACAAATAACATATTTTTACAACAGTAAATGACCAAATTCCACCCCTGATCGCTAAAGGAAGTTATTATAAACACTCGATCGGGGTTTAAAGTGAGTTTTGAGTAAAAGTGTACTAATAATTTCATAAATTGTCTGATGTAGCTTGATGCTAACGTTAGCTACAATGCTACTAATAGCAGGTGCATTTCTTCTTCATAATGCATTTTTGTCTCAATAATTCACGTAAGGTCGTAAGAAAATGTTTTGTTGTATTTTTATAGTAAGACTTTTGATAAATAAGGGCTAAATGCAAAGAGAGACTGAAGTGAGATCGCTGCTTTGTGTCTTTGTAAAGCCTGAAAAACCACAATCAAGGCTAATAAAGGTGGAATAAAAACAAAAGAATAATGATAAAAGAATAATGCGGATAATGTGTCATACCTGGCGGAGGTGTGAAAGACTCGTTTGGTGAGAACAATAGAATAATGAATCGGGCAGCTTTCAACAGTGAAACATACACAAAGAGCACAGGAATGTTTACATGTGAGATCTTATAGAGATGACAAGGGCCATAAATCAATCTGATTAGCCTTCTCTAAAAACACACATGACATGGCCTTAGAAAATATTTCATAAAATTCACAGTTTTACAGACTCGATTATGACATTTTTTATAAAGTTTTGGAAGACTTGTGGCCTTAGCTACACTGTGTTTCCAAATCATTTCCTACATCAACAATTTTTTAAAATACATTTAAAACATATGTTTTTAATATTTTTATTTTTGTTTTTATGTTTGAGCTTATATATCTCTATTATCATAACAGTCTGAGTGATTCTGATTCCTGAACAGTAAACTTTAAAGTGTCAGCTTTGTGAACAAATGTTGATTATGTATCTAGTCAGAAAGAATCATGAGCAGAAACTTTTTTATTTTGGGTATGTCATTTCTGTCTCCATGCCAAAAAAGGGGGGTTAGTAGTAAGGGGTTAAAGGTACACTACAGAAAATGGTATCTTACCGATAAATAAAAAATTTAAATAAAAAATTATTGATTTACTCCAATTCACTATGGTAAAATGATTTGGAATGGCATGTAGCACTAAATTATATCGGCAGATGGCTTTGCCTATTCTGGCATGCTGAAATTGTGACGATCGTGCACCAGAGAGACACAGGGAGATAGAGAGATCCAATTGCAGGTAAATATTTAATAAAAGGTAATCCAAACCGTAGTCAAATACAGCCAAGGTCAAAACCAAAAAGACAGTCCAAACAAAACAAACAAAGGAAAGGGATCGGAAAAGGGACTCAGAATACGAGAGGACTCGGAGGACGAGCTGACAGGAAGAATCTGGGGGGACGAGAATGCTGGTTACACGAAGGGTAAGGACTCCATACAAACAACAGGGAGGCTAATGACAATCAAGGGACTGCACCTGGTGCAATTAAGAGGAGTGCAATTACTGTGAAGACAGGACCAGACTAGAGGAATTCTAGTGCCTACGGTGAAGTGCCTAAGGGGAAGTGAGCCCACTAGTGGACACCCAGGGAAACAGAGACTAGACAGCGTGACAGAAATGCCATTAGTTTGTGCAGATCCACGAATGTGATTCAATCAGGCTTCAGTATGTCATTTTTTGACATACTGAACATGTCACAACAGGCCATTTTTTGTTTTGTTTTACACTGCATCTATCAACTATGCTCTCTATTCCAGTTGGTCTCTGGAACTGCCAGTCTGCAGTTAACAAAGCAGACTTCATTTCTTCTATTGCTACTCATTCCGGTCTCAACCTCATGGCACTGACAGAGACTTGGATCAAACCTGAAGATACTGCCACCCCTGCAGCCCTCTCCACTAATTTCACTTGTTCCCACACTCCTCGCACCACTGGGAGGGGTGGAGGTACGGGTCTCCTTATATCCAAAGAATGGAAATTTGATCTTCAGCCATCACCTACAGGTACTGGTTCATTTGAATCACATGCCATTACTGTAACCCACCCTGTTAAAATCCACTTTGTGGTCATTTATCGTCCCCCAGGTCAACTGGGAAACTTCTTGGAGGAGTTGGATGTGCTGCTATCAAACTTTCCTGAAGATGGTACTCCTCTGGTACTGCTTGGTGACTTCAACATCCACCTAGATAAACCCCAGGCTGCTGACTTCAAAACTCTGCTCACCTCATTTGATCTCAAGCTAGTGTCTACTACAGCAACTCACAAATCAGGCAACCAACTGGACCTCATCTACACGCGCTGTTGCTCTGTGGACACCTCTTCAGTTGCTCCACTGCACACCTCTGATCACTTCCTCATTACTGCTAACCTAGCACTTACTCCTGAAGTGGCACACACTCCAACGCAGGTCACCTTTCGACGGAACCTACGCTCACTCTCTCCATCTCGCCTATCTGCTGTGGTTTCATCCTCTCTTCCACCACTCTCTCAGTTTTCTGCTCTGGACACGAACAGTGCTACGGACACTCTTTGCTCCACTTTAACATCTTGCTTGGACAACTTTTGCCCACTGTTGTCTAGACCAGCACGCACTGCCCCATCTGCCCCCTGGCTGTCCGAGGTTCTCCGTGAACATCGCTCTAAACTAAGGGCTGCAGAGAGGAAATGGCAGAAATCAAAAAACTCTACGGACCTCAGTGTGTATCAATCTCTCCTCTCTTCCTTCTCTGCAAATGTCTTCACAGCTAAAACATCCTACTACCACAACAAAATTAACAGCTGCAGTGATGCTCGGACACTCTTCAAGACTTTCTCTTCTCTTCTTAATCCGCCGCCTCCGCCTCCTCCATCGACTCTTACAGCGGACGACTTTGCAGCTTTCTTCACAAATAAGACAAGATCCATCAGTGACCAATTCTCCACACCGCAGACCGAGGACAACTTCACAATGACGGATGCACACGCTTTATCCTCCTTCTCCCCACTCTCAGAGATGGACGTCTCCAAAATTCTCCTGTCCAATCATCCTACTACTTGTCCACTTGATCCAATCCCCACTCACCTCCTTCAAGCGATCTCTTCTTCAGTCATACCTTCACTTACTCACATTATCAACTCCTCTCTTCACTCTGGAACATTTCCCTTAGCATTCAAGCAGGCTCGGGTAAGCCCACTTACTCACATTATCAACTCCTCTCTTCACTCTGGAACATTTCCCTTAGCATTCAAGCAGGCTCGGGTAAGCCCACTGCTCAAGAAACCATTTCTAAATCCAGCGCTTCTTGAAAACTACAGACCGGTATCCCTTCTTCCATTCATTGCAAAGACACTTGAGCGAGCTGTGTTCAACCAGCTTTCTATGTTCCTTGGACAGAACAACCTCCTGGACAGCAACCAATCTGGCTTCAAAAGTGGCCACTCAACTGAGACTGCTCTGCTCTCGGTTACTGAAGCCCTGTGACTAGCAAGAGCAGCTTCAAAATCCTCGGTACTCATCTTGCTGGACCTGTCTGCTGCTTTTGACACTGTTAATCACCAGATTCTCTTGTCCACCCTCAGAAAGATGGGCATCTCTGGAACTGCTCTCCTGTGGGTTAAGTCCTACCTCTCTGACAGATCCTTCAGTGTGTCTTGGAGGGGTGATGTTTCAAAGTCACACCACCTTGCTACTGGGGTTCCTCAAGGCTCAGTACTTGGACCACTTCTCTTCTCCATCTACATGACATCTTTAGGATCTGTCATTCAGAAGCATGGCTTTTCTTATCACTGCTATGCTGATGACACCCAACTCTACTTCTCATTCCAGCCAGATGACCCGACGGTAGCTGCTCGCATTTCAGCCTGTCTGAGTGACATTTCTAGCTGGATGAATGACCATCACCTTCAGCTTAACCTTACAAAGACTGAACTCCTGGTGATTCCAGCTAACCCATTGATTCATCACAACTTCTCTATACAGCTGGGCTCGTCAACCATAACTCCTTCGAAGACAGCCAGAAACCTAGGTGTTGTGATGGATCATCAATTAAGCTTCACTGACCACATTGCTACAACGACCCGGTCCTGCAGGTTTGCCTTATACAACATTAGGAAGATTAGACCCTTCCTGTCAGAGCAAGCAACCCAACTTCTTGTCCAAGCTCTTGTTCTCTCCAGACTGGACTATTGTAATGCTCTCCTGGCGGGCCTTCCTACATGTACTGTCAAGCCTCTGCAAATGATCCAGAATGCAGCAGCGAGGGTTGTCTTCAATGAGCCAAAAAAAGCTCATGTTACTCCTCTCCTCATCAGGTTACACTGGCTACCAGTAGCCGCTCGCATCAAATTCAAGGTACTGATGCTTGCCTACAAGACGACCACTGGCACGGCACCAACTTACCTAAACTCACTGGTTAAATCCTATGTGCCCTCCAGAAGTTTGCACTCTGCAAGTGAACAACGCCTTGTGGTGCCATCCCAAAGAAATTCAAAATCACTCTCACGGACCTTTTCCTGGACTGTGCCCAGCTGGTGGAATGACCTCCCAATCCCAATTCGTACAGCTGAGTCTTTACTAATTTTCAAGAAACGTCTGAAGACTCATCTTTTTCGCCTGCACTTAACCTACTAACACCAGTACTTTTCATTTTCTTGTCTTTGTTCATTTAATTAAAAAAAAAAAAAAAAAAAATCCTGGCTATGCGTTCTATACTAGACTAACTGAGACTTGTCATGGCACTTGTATACTGTTGTTGTTCTCTTGTTGACCTGACTGCTTCTATTGTTCTCATTTGTAAGTCGCTTTGGATAAAAGCGTCTGCTAAATGATTAAATGTAAATGTAAATGTAATGCAACTTAACAGTTTTGAAAAATACTTTAAATATCTATAAAATAGAATGCACTCAAATTATGTCAAAAGACCAGATTTAAAAGAAATGAAAACCACATGAATGACTGCTAGATTGTAACATACATTGTGCTGAAAAGCTTTGATTCATCGATTATTTTAGGAAAAAGGAAAATAATGTTGAGAAAAGCTACAGAATAACTCACCAGAAAACACGTTCATAAAGGTGCAACCCCAAACTATGACAAAAACCAAATACTTGGCTATTTATACTAAAACTAATGAATCACATGACAATAAGAAGAAGAAGACAATGTTTAAAAAAAGGACAAAGCTTCATAATAAAGTTCATGGACACATAAAACAGACTCAATGACCCCTAGTGGTCATCTGGAAAGCATGGTAATTCTGAACATTTCAATGAAATGTTGTCAGTTTCTATAAGAAACTGCCTTACTCCTCCCTCCACCTTATTTTAGCACACCAGGGTGACTAGGAACATGAAATTATCCAGCAATAACTTTTCTGTTTCACAGATGAATAACTATGAGGTTATACAAAGGCAAAATTCCCTTAATCATTCATCACAATGATAAAAAAGAAAAGTAGTTTTGGGGTGTAGCCAAACCCTAAACTTTTGGTTGATTAACCCCTAACCTTGCTTACTCGAGGTACATGAGCTTCTCAATTAATTAGATAAAATAAATTAAATGTTGTGGAAAGGTTCATTTATTTCACTAATTCAACTCAAATTGTGAAACTTGTGTATTAAATACATTAAATGCACACAGACTTTTATTGCCAAAGAAGCTGGCTGTTCACAGAGTGCTGTATCCAAGCATGTTTAAAGAAAGTTGAGTGAAAGGCAAAAATGAGGAAGAAAAAGATGCACAACCAACCAAGAGTACCGCAGCCTTATGAGGATTGTCAAGCAAAATAATTAAAGAATTTGAGTGAACTTCACAAGGAATGGACTGAGGCTGAGGTCAAGGAATCTGGGGCTGAGAAAAAGGGAAGACTTAAGACTCGGGGAAAACAGGGGTTTTATTGCAAGGGGAGGTAAAACAAGGAAACATAGGTCCATAACTCTGAGAGTAATGACGTGTAGTAATGTACAAAGCTTTTTTCTGAAGTTATTTTTGATTCAAAATGACTGAACACCTGTGACGGTGCGATTTGTAGTTGTAAAGAAAAGCCACACATGTTTATCAGTAAACTTGAAGTCACAGAGAGAAATATTTTAAGAGTTGCAAACCTGTCGAGTTTTTTTTCTCTCCCACAAACACAACACAACAGTTACACCTTCTCAAATTCTTAATTGCAGGTGCACAAATCCTATTCTAAAAATCACACATTTAGAAACTCGTACGCTCACATTTTTGAAACAATTGCTGCAGTGAATGTGGTGCAAAACGCATTTACACACCTGAATCAAGAAATGTGAAGTGGTGGAGAAATGTTGAACATCCGCAAATCAGTACGTGAATTCATCAAATGAGAGTTGCACACTTGTAGAATGTTTTCTCAGAAATGTCTTGTATATTTTTCTAACACAAACACAAAGTACATAACTACAACTGCTTGAATCTGCTGCGACGAATCTCAAACACTGTTTTTCACTTTCAAGTGACAAGTTTTGCGCTCTCCCTTTTGCACCGAGATATTTGGTTCAAAAGTGATTTGTGCATCTGTAGAGGTAGTGGGCGGGACTGTTTAGAGATTAGAGAATTTCAGCCAATCAGAAGAGCTACTTTGGCTCGTTGCTGAGCATAGACTCATGGTGTCATATTCACATTGTTTTTCATGTCAAATAGTTTATCCATAATGTTAGACCATTGCTATAAAATAATAGTTTTGTGCTTAATATAGAAAAGGCACTTTTGATTTTGTTGTAAAAAAAATAAAAAATAAAAATGCTAAATGATGCTTGGCTTATTTGGGCTGTGATAAATCTTTCTCTGGTAGTCCATCCTCTGTGCTCTTGCTGTTGTGAAACGTGTCCATCTTGGAGGCTGAGGAGAAATTCCTTCGAGGACCTGTCATTGACGCAAGCTACGGTAAGGATCCTATAAAGGACAAAATGTTGAAACATGACATCCTGCCATAATATATAAATAACCATTGTTTATACCACTATGCAACTTTTGCTTTTTTATTTATTTTTATCAGTGAGTGGTATCACTTTGACAGCAGGATAAAGAAACAATTAAAGAAGAGTGGCAAGCCATTGGAGAGTCATACAGGAGTCATGCTGTTAAGAAATAACCAAGTCATGGTGTTAATAAATAATTTTTTTTGAACAACAATGTTGTCTCTTTCTTTTAAATGACCCTTGGAACTTTAGAAAAGGGTTAAATTGTGTTTTTCTTCATAAAATGCTATTCAGGACATGTTCTGTTGCTGTATGACGAGCAATTGTGAATTGTACAGCAAATATTTCACTTAGGATCCATATGATTACACAGTACTGTATGTCTAATGGCCTGAATATGGTTAATTTCTAAATATAACTTAATATAAATTCACAACATCATATATCAGTCAGTCTCCTGTATATAAAAACAGTTTATAAATAAATATAAATAATACATTTTACAGTAGGTCAAAGGTCTGCAGCCTTGAGGAACAACAGGGGCGTAAAACTGCTTGGGGCGTATATCTACCGGCTATAGTTCCCAAGCCTCCACCTACTCAGCAACGAGCCAAAGTAGCTCTTCTGATTGGCTGAAATTCTCTAATCTCTAAACAGTCCCGCCCACTACCTCTACAGATGCACAAATCACTTTTGAACCAAATATCTCGGTGCAAAAGGGAGAGCACGAAACTTGTCGCTTGAAAGCGAAAGACGGTGTTTGAGATTCATCGCTGCAGATTCAAGCAGTTGTAGTTATGTACTTTGTGTTTGTGTTAGAAAAATATACAAGACATTTCTGAGAAAACATTCTACAAGTGTGCAACTCTCATTTGATGAATTCACGTACTGATTTGCGGATGTTCAACATTTCTCCACGACTTCACATTTCTTGATTCAGGTGTGTAAATGCGTTTTGCACCACATTCACTGCAGCAATTGTTTCAAAAATGTGAGCGTACGAGTTTCTAAATGTGTGATTTGTAGAATAGGATTTGTGCACCTGGAATGAAGAATTTGAGAAGGTCTAACTGTTGTGTTGTGTTTGTGGGAGAGAAAAAAAACTCTACAGGTTTGCAACTCTTAAAATATTTCTCTCTGTGACTTCAAGTTTACTGATAAACATGTGTGGCTTTTCTTTACAACTACAAATCGCACCGTCACAGGTGTTCAGTCATTTTGAATCAAAAATAACTTCATACTTTTTTCTGGTTCTCGGAAGGATATAATGGCAAACAGGGTCAAAAAGCACACATACTTGATAAGGATTCCTTTTTGTACAATCTTTAACACTCATAACTTTATATAGCTTAGTGATCTAAAACTGTCACTCAGTAAGTCTACTGCTGGCATGAAATTTTCAAACTGAAGCAGAAAAACCTAAAGGTAAAAAAAAAAGTCTAATAGCAGAATTAATAAAATAATTGATATGGAGAATACATTTTAAGAATAATAAAATCATTTATTTACTATAAGAAATATCTAGACCTCAGTATACAAGCGAGTGTACTACATTGAGCACTATAATTATATAAATGTTTTAATTCATATTATCTTGTTTCAATACAGAATTTTTCAGTCTCTGTTTTACATTAGCTTGAGTTAGTTTCTACTTTGACCCGAATCAGAAAAAAGAAATCTTTGACCTTTGAAAGAGTGACTCCACCCAACAGACAAACCTGCTGCTTTTATGAAGAGGAACCTTGACATGCAGGAAACTTTACAGGTAATAAAAAAAAAAATTAAAACATTTATGTAACTTTGTTATATGAAACATAAATACAGGATACAGCTCACTAAATAAAGTATTTGGCATAATCATGAGTGTAATCAAAAACTGAGCAAGCTGTTTTACTTCACACAGAATTAAAAAATAAAAATTCAGTCAATGTTGAGTTGAGTTCAGTCAGTGTTGAGTTTTAGCAAGTAAAATATCTTCAGATTACACAGTTGAAACAACAACAAAAAAATCTATTTAAATGCCACACTGTATTTAAAAATCTATATTTTATACATGATGTACAAATTAAAACTGTTACGGAAGGAAAAGCACTGTAATCTACGACATAAATTAACAGTGATCAGGAATAAGAGGAGATACTCTTCTCAATCTTAAAGAAATAGAATATCGGTCAGATTTAAAGTGAGGGTAGGTAATGTTTTTGTTCCATGAGATTATGCTGACCTTTTTATATTTTATAGTTTATATGTTTAGAAATAGATTATGTTCAATATTATTGTCATGTGTTTCGTACTGTACTGTTGTCTTAGCGGTAGACATGAGGTAACCTGAGTTAGTTGTGCTTGACCCTCTATCAATGCCGTTTTTCGTAGCACTTTCCAGACTCTGTTCTGTCCGTGTATTCATGTGTTTTGGCAGAGGAATGGTTTTTGAGCAGAGCTCTGAAGGGGAGCCTGTGTGCTTTTCAGTTGATTTTTATCTAAGGCTCTGTGGCTGGATCTCAGTTCCAACTGTGTTTCTATACTCACCTCTTTATTTCTGATCTACTTGTTCTTTCTTTCTGTGATTCTGCTTGTTAACAGCTGGTTCATCACTAATGTCACAGTTCACTCAGTGTCTCAATTTACTCATTTGTTTTCATTCACTCTGTCAAGTGGACTTTAGTCACTAAAATAGGGAATATAGGGTGCAATTTCAGTCACAGTCTTTGAGTTTCATCTCTGATTACTCTTGTTAATTCACAGTATAATGCTTTAGGCTTTTTCATAGCAAACTGAAGTTTCAACAGCATATTACAGTTTTCATGGAAAATAGTATGTTCCTTTAGAATTTGGCCTTTTTGACAGAATTTTGTGTACAGTTAACCCCTTACTAGTAACCCCCCTTTTTTGGCATGGAGACCGAAATTACATACCCAAAATAAAAAGGTTTCTGCTCATGATTCTTTCTGACTAGATACATAATCAACCTTTGTTCACAAAGCTGACACTTTAAAGTTTACTGTTCAGGAATCAGAATCACTCAGACTGTTATGATAATAGAGATATATAAGCTCAAACATAAAAACAAAAATAAAAATATTAAAAACATATGTTTTAAATGTATTTAAAAAAATGTTGATGTAGGAAATGAGTTTGAAAACACAGTGTAGCTAAGGCCACAAGTCTTCCAAGACTTCATAAAAAATTTCATAATCGAATCTGTAAAACTGTGAATTTTATGAAATATTTTCTAAGGCCATGTCATGTGTGTTTTTAGAGAAGGCTAATCAGATTGATTTATGGCCCTTGTCATCTCTGTAAGATCTCACATGTAAACTTTCCTGTGCTCTTTGTGTATGTTTCACTGTTGAAAACTGCCCGAATCATGATTGTATTGTTCTCACCAAACGGTTCTTTCACACCTCCGCCAAGTATGACACATTATCCGCATTATTCTTTTATCATTATTCTTTTGTTTTTATTCCACCTTTATTAGCCTTGATTGTGGTTTTTCAGGCTTTACAAAGCAACAAAGCAGCGATCTCACTTCAGTCTCTCTTTGCATTTAGCCCTTATTTATCAAAAGTCTTACTATAAAAATACAACAAAACATTTTCTTACGACCTTACGTGAATTATTGAGACAAAAATGCATTATGAAGAAGAAAAGCACCTGCTATTAGTAGCATTGGTGCTAACGTTAGCATCAAGCTACATCTGACAATTTATGAAATTATTAGTACACTTTTACTCAAAACTCACTTTAAACCCCGATCGAGTGTTTATAATAACTTCCTTTAGCGATCAGGGGTGGAATTTGGTCGTTTACTGTTGTAAAAATATGTTATTTGTAGCCTTTTTCATCGCTGCACAAGTTAGCATTTCCGATGTACATTTTCGATTTTTTTTATAAAAACGCCCCAGATCTCAAGAAATTCTCATACCAAGCTTTACTATCGTAATCGCGGGTTTATTATTCGGATATTTTGTGTGTACAGAGGTGTTTCAGTGTTGTTTTGGCCAGATAACTACCAGGAAGTGTGCAGGAAGCATGTGACACGATGGGGCGGTGTCCAGATATGAAACTGTAAGATTGACGTTTGAAAGACCCAATCAGAGTCTGAGTCACACACCGCACGAGCTGTGACTACTGCACGCACACAGAGATCGCTG